>NC_088407.1:5487697-5502872 GCF_034236695.1 Oncorhynchus nerka | reverse complement strand
CTGGTGTTACTATACATCACTTTAACCACCTGGTGTTACTATACATCACTAACCACCTGGTGTTACTCTACATCACTTTAACCACCTGGTGTTACTATACATCACTTTAACCACCTGGTGTTACTATACATCACTTTAACCATCTGGTGTTACTATACATCACTTTAACCACCTGGTGTTACTATACATCACTTTAACCATCTGGTGTTACTATACATCACTTTAACCACCTGGTGTTACTATACATCACTTTAACCACCTGGTGTTACTATACATCACTTTAACCACCTGGTGTTACTATACATCACTTTAACCACCTGGTGTTACTATACATCACTTTAACCCACCTGGTGTTACTATACATCACTTTAACCATCTGGTGTTACTATACATCACTTTAACCCACCTGGTGTTACTCTACATCACTTTAACCACCTGGTGTTACTATACATCACTTTAACCACCTGGTGTTACTATACATCACTTTAACCACCTGGTGTTACTATACATCACTTTAACCACCTGGTGTTACTATACATCACTTTAACCACCTGGTGTTACTATACATCACTTTAACCACCTGGTGTTACTCTACATCACTTTAACCACCTGGTGTTACTCTACATCACTTTAACCACCTGCGTTACTCTACATCACTTTAACCACCTGGTGTTACTCATCACTTTAACATCACTTTAACCACCTGGTGTTACTATACATCACTTTAACCATCTGGTGTTACTCTACATCACTTTAACCACCTGGTGTTACTATACATCACTTTAACCACCTGGTGTTACTATACATCACTTTAACCATCTGGTGTTACTCTACATCACTTTAACCACCTGGTGTTACTATACATCACTTTAACCACCTGGTGTTACTATACATCACTTTAACCACCTGGTGTTACTATACATCACTTTAACCACCTGGTGTTACTATACATCACTTTAACCATCTGGTGTTACTATACATCACTTTAACCACCTGGTGTTACTATACATCACTAACCACCTGGTGTTACTATACATCACTTTAACCACCTGGTGTTACTATACATCACTAACCACCTGGTGTTACTATACATCACTAACCACCTGGTGTTACTATACATCACTTTAACCACCTGGTGTTACTATACATCACTTTAACCATCTGGTGTTACTATACATCACTTTAACCACCTGGTGTTACTATACATCACTTTAACCATCTGGTGTTACTATACATCACTTTAACCACCTGGTGTTACTATACATCACTTTAACCACCTGGTGTTACTATACATCACTAACCACCTGGTGTTACTATACATCACTTTAACCCACCTGGTGTTACATCACTTTAACCCACCTGGTGTTACTATACATCACTTTAACACCTGGTGTTACTATACATCACTAACCATCTGGTGTTACTATACATCACTTTAACACCTGGTGTTACTATACATCACTAACCACCTGGTGTTACTATACATCACTTTAACCATCTGGTGTTACTATACATCACTTTAACCACCTGGTGTTACTATACATCACTTTAACCACCTGGTGTTACTATACATCACTTTAACCACCTGGTGTTACTATACATCACTTTAACCACCTGGTGTTACTATACATCACTTTAACCATCTGGTGTTACTATACATCACTTTAACCATCTGGTGTTACTATACATCACTTTAACCATCTGGTGTTACTATACATCACTTTAACCATCTGGTGTTACTATACATCACTTTAACCATCTGGTGTTACTATACATCACTTTAACCATCTGGTGTTACTATACATCACTTTAACCATCTGGTGTTACTATACATCACTTTAACCATCTGGTGTTACTATACATCACTTTAACCACCTGGTGTTACTATACATCACTTTAACCACCTGGTGTTACTATACATCACTTTAACCATCTGGTGTTACTATACATCACTTTAACCATCTGGTGTTACTATACATCACTTTAACCATCTGGTGTTACTATACATCACTTTAACCACCTGGTGTTACTATACATCACTTTAACCACCTGGTGTTACTATACATCACTTTAACCACCTGGTGTTACTATACATCACTTTAACCACCTGGTGTTACTATACATCACTTTAACCACACTGGTGGTGTTACTATACATCACTTTAACCACCTGGTGTTACTATACATCACTTTAACCACCTGGTGTTACTATACATCACTTTAACCACCTGGTGTTACTATACATCACTTTAACCACCTGGTGTTACTATACATCACTTTAACCACCTGGTGTTACTATACATCACTTTAACCACCTGGTGTTACTATACATCACTTTAACCATCTGGTGTTACTATACATCACTTTAAACACCTGGTGTTACTATACATCACTTTAACCACCTGGTGTTACTATACATCACTTTAAACACCTGGTGTTACTATACATCACTTTAACCACCTGGTGTTACTATACATCACTTTAACCATCTGGTGTTACTCTACATCACTTTAACCACCTGGTGTTACTATACATCACTTTAACCACCTGGTGTTACTATACATCACTTTAACCACCTGGTGTTACTATACATCACTTTAACCACCTGGTGTTACTATACATCACTAACCACCTGGTGTTACTATACATCACTTTAACCACCTGGTGTTACTATACATCACTAACCACCTGGTGTTACTATACATCACTAACCACCTGGTGTTACTATACATCACTTTAACCCACCTGGTGTTACTATACATCACTAACCACCTGGTGTTACTATACATCACTTTAACCACCTGGTGTTACTATACATCACTAACCACCTGGTGTTACTATACATCACTTTAACCACCTGGTGTTACTATACATCACTTTAACCACCTGGTGTTACTATACATCACTTTAACCACCTGGTGTTACTATACATCACTTTAACCACCTGGTGTTACTATACATCACTTTAACCACCTGGTGTTACTATACATCACTAACCACCTGGTGTTACTATACATCACTTTAACCACCTGGTGTTACTATACATCACTTTAACCACCTGGTGTTACTATACATCACTTTAACCCACCTGGTGTTACTATACATCACTTTAACCACCTGGTGTTACTATACATCACTTTAACCACCTGGTGTTACTATACATCACTTTAACCACCTGGTGTTACTATACATCACTAACCACCTGGTGTTACTATACATCACTTTAACCATCTGGTGTTACTATACATCACTTTAACCACCTGGTGTTACTATACATCACTTTAACCACCTGGTGTTACTATACATCACTAACCACCTGGTGTTACTATACATCACTTTAACCACCTGGTGTTACTATACATCACTTTAACCACCTGGTGTTACTATACATCACTTTAACCACCTGGTGTTACTATACATCACTTTAACCACCTGGTGTTACTATACATCACTTTAACCACCTGGTGTTACTATACATCACTTTAACCCATTTATATAAGAGATTCTCCAAAATGTAAAATATTTCAAGAATTTGTATGTAAATTCTAGTTGTACTTTATCAAAGGCCTTTTCAAAGTCTGCTCTGAATACCGGGCCTGGTTTCCCAGAGTCTTCATAGTGTTCTATTGTTTCCACTACTTATATTATCTCCAGAGTCTTCATAGTGTTCTATTGTTTCCACTAGTTATATTATCTC
The DNA here is from genome assembly GCF_034236695.1 of Oncorhynchus nerka. NCBI lineage: Eukaryota > Metazoa > Chordata > Actinopteri > Salmoniformes > Salmonidae > Oncorhynchus > Oncorhynchus nerka. The sequence continues at coordinate 5,499,176 of NC_088407.1, read as the reverse complement.
CAGAGTCTTCATAGTGTTCTATTGTTTCCACTAGTTATATTATCTCCAGAGTCTTCATAGTGTTCTATTGTTTCCACTAGTTATATTATCTCCAGAGTCTTCATAGTGTTCTATTGTTTCCACTAGTTATATTATCTCCAGAGTCTTCATAGTGTTCTATTGTTTCCACTACTTATATTATCTCCAGAGTCTTCATAGTGTTCTATTGTTTCCACTAGTTATATTATCTCCAGAGTCTTCATAGTATTCTATTGTTTCCACTAGTTATATTATCTCCAGAGTCTTCACAGTATTCTATTGTTTCCAGTACTTATATTATCTCCAGAGTCTTCATAGTGTTCTATTGTTTCCACTAGTTATATTATCTCCAGAGTCTTCACAGTATTCTATTGTTTCCAGTACTTATATTATCTCCAGAGTCTTCACAGTATTCTATTGTTTCCACTACTTATATTATCTCCAGAGTCTTCATAGTGTTCTATTGTTTCCACTACTTATATTATCTCCAGAGTCTTCATAGTGTTCTATTGTTTCCACTACTTATATTATCTCCAATGTATCGTCCATGTAAAACACCTGTCTGATTAGGATGAATAATATCTGACAAAACCTTTTAAATGTTTAAATACTCTCTCTACAGATGTCAACATCCTGAGGTTTTTCTTCAACCTTGGTGTGAAGGTAATGACCATACTACATTGCCTAGCAGCGTATCTTGGTAGCTCTTAACAAGTGTCTGTAAATACGCTACTGACCAACACACTATTTTCCTCCCTTCCCCTCCCCTCCTTCCCTCTCCCTCCCTCCCCTCCCTCCCTCCCTCCCTCCCTCCTCCCTCCCCTCCCTCCCTCCCTCCCTCCTCCTCCCTCCTCCCTCCCCCTCCCCTCCCTGCCCCTCCCCTCCCTCCCTTCCCCTCCCCTGCCCCTCCCTCCCTCCCTTCCTTTCCCCTCCAGGCGTTCACCAACCCCATGTGGCCCCCACTCTTACATCCTCCCTCTTCACCAGGCCTACAGCATGCAGCCCAAACTACCCTCAGTCTCCCTCCCCTCTTCCCACTGGTACCCCTCCCCCCCCTCCACCGTGCCCCCAGGAGGGGTACGGACACCCCCACCCTCAGTACCCCTCCCCACGGGTTTGGGGGCCTCCATCTGCATGACAACCTCCAGAGATCAACCCCCAATCGGTTGCAGAACCTCCCAGCATATGGAGTTCAGATACGGGCAGGATGGTCGCTCTGCCCTGGGGTACCCTTCCAACCGCCACCTTCACCCTGCCTCAACCCAGCCCGTGCCGTTCCAGCCACGTATGGCTGGCTCTCTACCCCTGGTGTAGCAACGTTACCCCGCGACCGAATGCCTACGCTGGGGTATGCTCTGTACCCACCCCTGACACAATACTCTCCACAAGCACCCCAACCTGCACCTCCCAACCAGTACCCGACTGCACCTCCCAACCAGTACCCGACTGCACTCCAATCCTCTACCCACACCTCTCAAGCTCAGCCCTACCTCAGCTCCAGCCGCCTCCTCCCTCCGTACCCCAGTACCAATCAGCGTCTCTGGGGTACCCTCCCCCGAGGCTGCCCAGTGGGAACCAGACCCGAGGACCGCTGGATCCTTGCCCCGCCAGCGGTGCCTCTTCCCTGTGTATGAGGTCCAGCCACAGCCCCCTGGAGAACCATAATGCTAATACTACCTCTTTTGTCAATATTACTACTGATGCTGATGCTGCTGCTACTACCTTGTCTAGTACTACTGCTTCCAACACAGAGAGAGGTGAGTGCTGACCTCTCTACATTTTATGTGATCGATTATTTTTGTTTGTTTTTTGTTTCCAACTTTATCACTCTTTTTACTTGTTTACACAAAGATTTATAGGTTGAACACGTTCTCTCACTTTACTAACAGAGAGGATTTAGAGATGAACACGTTCTCTCACTTTACTAACAGAGAGGATTTAGAGATGAACACGTTCTCTCACTTTACTAACAGAGAGGATTTAGAGGTTGAACACGTTCTCTCACTTTACTAACAGAGAGGATTTAGAGATGAACACGTTCTCTCACTTTACTAACAGAGGGGATTTAGAGATGAACACGTTCTCTCACTTTACTAACAGAGAGGATTTAGAGGTTGAACACGTTCTCTCACTTTACTAACAGAGGGGATTTAGAGATGAACACGTTCTCTCACTTTACTAACAGAGGGGATTTAGAGATGAACACGTTCTCTCACTTTACTAACAGAGAGGATTTAGAGGTTGAACACGTTCTCTCACTTTACTAACAGAGAGGATTTAGAGATGAACACGTTCTCTCACTTTACTAACAGAGGGGATTTAGAGGTTGAACACGTTCGCTCACTTTACTAACAGAGAGGATTTAGAGGTTGAACACGTTCGCTCACTTTACTAACAGAGAGGTTTTAGAGCTAATTTCATTTCTCTAGTAGGAACCTTTTAAGTTATTTATGGTAATCAACCATATAAGTGGACGGTTTGGTCAGTCTCTAATGTTCGGGTTATTGTCTCAGCTTTACAGACTGTTCTTGCAGGCTTGGCAGACAGAGGACAGGGAGACATGAAGACTGCTGGCACTCTGCTAGTGAACCTCTTCCTCCTACTGGCAGGTAAGTCTTGATGGAGCAGCAATGGCGTAAAAAAAACAAAAAGTGCATGGTCGGAGAGAATGTTAGCATTTTAGCTAACCCTTTTCCTAACTTTAACCTAATTCTCCTAACCTGTAGGGTTAGTTCTCCTAACCTGTAGGGTTAGTTCTCCTAACCTGCGGGGGTTAGTTCTCCTAACCTGTAGAGTTAGTTCTCCTAACCTGTAGGGTTAGTTCTCCTAACCTGCAGGGTTAGTTCTCCTAACCTGTAGGGTTAGTTCTCCTAACCTGTAGGGTTAGTTCTCCTAACCTGCAGGGTTAGTTCTCCTAACCTGCAGGGTTAGTTCTCCTAACCTGTAGGGTTAGTTCTCCTAACCTGTAGAGTTAGTTCTCCACACCTGCGGGGGTTAGTTCTCCACACCTGCGGGGGTTAGTTCTCCACACCTGCGGGGGTTAGTTCTCCACACCTGCGGGGGTTAGTTCTCCTAACCTGCGGGGGTTAGTTCTCCTAACCTGCGGGGGTTAGTTCTCCACCTGCGGGGGTTAGTTCTCCACACCTGCGGGGGTTAGTTCTCCACACCTGCGGGGGTTAGTTCTCCACACCTGCGGGGGTTAGTTCTCCACACCTGCGGGGGTTAGTTCTGCTGCTTAAAGTCACTTTTGACTGTAGCTGTATACCATCTAGCCAACCACAGTAATGTTATTTTTCTTCCTGGGGTAAATGCAGATGGACCAACCCCAGGCTGTGTTACACTATAGATGGACCAACCCCAGGCTGTGTTACACTATAGATGGGCTGTATGGTCCACTATGGATGGGCTGTATGGTCCACTATGTTACACTATAGATGGGCTGTATGGTCCACTATGTTACACTATAGATGGGCTGTATGGTCCACTATGTTACACTACTGTATGGTCCATAGATGGGCTGTATGGTCCACTATGTTAGATGGGCTGTATGGTCCACTATAGGAGTGTATGGTCCACTATAGATGGGCTGTATGGTCCACTATAGATGGGCTGTATGGTCCACTATAGATGGGCTGTATGGTCCACTATGTTACACTATAGATGGGCTGTATGGTCCACTATGTTACACTATAGATGGGCTGTATGGTCCACTATGTTACACTATAGATGGGCTGTATGGTCCACTATGTTACACTATAGATGGGCTGTATGGTCCACTATGTTACACTATAGATGGGCTGTATGGTCCACTATGTTACACTATAGATGGGCTGTATGGTCCACTATAGATGGGCTGTATGGTCCACTATGTTACACTATAGATGGGCTGTATGGTCCACTATGTTACACTATAGATGGGCTGTATGGTCCACTATAGATGGGCTGTATGGTCCACTATGTTACACTATAGATGGGCTGTGGTCCACTATGTTACTATAGATGGGCTGTATGGTCCACTGTGTTACACTAGATGGGCTGTATGGTCCACTATGTTACACTATAGATGGGCTGTATGGTCCACTATGTTACACTATAGATGGGCTGTATGGTCCACTATAGATGGGCTGTATGGTCCACTATGTTACACTATAGATGGGCTGTATGGTCCACTATGTTACACTATAGATGGGCTGTATGGTCCACTATGTTACACTATAGATGGGCTGTTACACTATAGATGTCCACTATGTTACACTATAGATGGGGCTGTATGGTCACTATGTTACACTATAGATGGGCTGTATGGTCCACTATAATATTTTACTGGGCTGTATGGTCCACTATGTTACACTATAGATGGGCTGTATGGTCCACTATGTTACACTATAGATGGGTTGCTAAGATGGGCTGTATGGTCCACTATGTTACACTATAGATGGGCTGTATGGTCCACTGTATAGATGGGCTGTATGGTCACTATAGATGGCTGTATGGTCCACTATGTTACACTATAGATGGGCTGTATGGTCCACTATGATTACATGTTACTATAGATGGGTTGTATGGTCCACTATGTTACTATAGATGTTATGGGATGGGCTGTATGGTCCACTATGTTACACTATAGATGGGCTATATGGTCCACTATGTTACACTATAGATGGGCTGTATGGTCCACTATGTTACACCATAGATTGGCTGTATGGTCCACTGTGTTACACTATAGATGGGCTGTATGGTCCACTGTGTTACACTAGATGGGCTGTATGGTCCACTATGTTTACTATAGATGGGCTGTATGGTCCACTATGTTACACCATAGATGGGCTGTATGGTCCATCTATGTTACACTATAGATGGCTGTATGGTCCACTATGTTACACTATAGATGGGCTGTATGGTCCACTATGTTACACTATAGATGGGCTGTATGGTCCACTATGTTACACTATAGATGGGCTGTATGGTCCACTATGTTACACTATAGATGGGCTGTATGGTCCACTATAGATGGGCTCCACTATGTTACACTATATGGGTTGTATGGTCCATAGATGGGCTGTATGGTCCACTATAGATTTTTACACTATAGATGGGCTGTATGGTCCACTATGTTACACTATAGATGGGCTGTATGGTCCACTATGTTACACTATAGATGGGTTGTATGGTCCACTATGGTCCACTATAGATGGGCTGTATGGTCCACTGTGCTACACTATAGATGGGTTGTATGGTCCACTATGTTACACTATAGATGGGGCTGTATGGTCCACTATGTTACACCAGATGGGTTGTATGGTCCACTATAGATGGGCTGTATGGTCCACTATAGATGGGCTGTATGGTCCACTATGTTACACTATAGATGGGTTGTATGGGTCCACTGTGTTACACTATAGATGGGTTGGGTGTATGGTCCACTGTGTTACACTATAGATGGGGCTATATGGTCCACTATGTTACACTATAGATGGCTGTATGGTCCACTATGTTGCCACTATAGATGGGCTGTATGGTCCACTATGTTCACCATAGATGGGTTAAGGGAACCACTATGTTACACTATAGATGGGCTGTATGGGTCCACTGTATGGTCCATGTTACACTCATAGATGGGCTGTATGGTCCACTATAGATGGGTTGTATGGTCCACTATGTTACACTATAGATGGCTGCATGGTCATCATGTTACACCATAGATGGGCTGTATGGTCCACTATGTTACACTATAGATGGGCCAGGTGGTCCACTATAGATGGGCTGGGTATGGTCCACTATGTTACACCATAGATGGGCTGTATGGTCCACTATGTTACACTATAGATGGGCTGTATGGTCCACTATAGATGGGCTGTATGGTCCACTATGTTACACTATAGATGGGTTATGGTCCACTATAGATGGGCTGTATGGTCCACTATAGATGGGCTGTATGGTCCACTATGTTACACTATAGATGGGCTGTATGGTCCACTATGTTACACTATAGATGGGCTGTATGGTCCACTATGTTACACTATAGATGGGCTGCTATGGTCCACTATGTTACTATAGATGTGTATGGTCCACTATGTTACACTATAGATGTGGGCTGTATGGTCCATCATGTTTACACTATAGATGGGCTGTATGGTCCACTATGTTACACTATAGATGGGCTGTATGGTCCACTATGTTACACTATAGATGGGCTGTATGGTCCACTATGTTACACTATAGATGGGCTGTATGGTCCACTATGTTACACTATAGATGGGCTGTATGGTCCACTATGTTACACTATAGATGGGCTGTATGGTCCACTATGTTACACTATAGATGGGCTGTATGGTCCACTATGTTGCACTATAGATGGGCTGTATGGGTCCACTATGTTACACTATAGATGGGCTGTATGGTCCACTATGGTTACACTATAGATGGGCTGTATGGTCCACTGTGTTACACTATAGATGGGCTGTATGGTCCACTATGTTACACTATAGATGGGCTGTATGGTCCACTATGGATGGGCTGTACACTATTTACATAGATGGGCTGTATGGTCCACTGTGTTACACTATAGATGGGCTGTATGGTCCACTATGTTACACTATAGATGGGCTGTATGGTCCACTATGTTACAATATTACTATAGATGGGCTGTATGGTCCACTATGTTACACTATAGATGATGGGCTGTATGGTCTACACTATAGATGGGCTGTATGGTCCACTATGTTACACTATAGATGGGCTGTATGGTCCACTATGTTACACTATAGATGGGCTGTATGGTCCACTATGTTACACTATAGATGGGCTGTAATGGGTCCACTATGTTACACTATAGATGGGCTGTATGGTCCACTATGTTACACTATAGATGGGCTGTATGGTCCACTATGTTACACTATAGATGGGCTGTATGGTCCACTGTGTTACACTATAGATGGGCTGTATGGGTCCACTGTGTTACACTATAGATGGGCTGTGCTATGGGTCACTATGTTACACTATAGATGGGCTGTATGGTCCACTATGTTACACTATAGATGGGCTGTATGGTCCACTATATTTACACTATAGATGGGCTGTATGGTCCGACTTATAGATGGACTGTATGGTCCACCATGTTACACTATAGATGGGCTGTATGGTCCACTATGTTACACTCATGGATGGGCTGTATGGTTCACTATGTTACACTATAGATGGGCTGTATGGTCCACTGTGTTACACTATAGATGGGCTGTATGGTCCACTATGTTACACTATAGATGGGCTGTATGGTCCACTATGTTACACTATAGATGGGCTGTATGGTCCACTATGTTACACTATAGATGGGCTGTATGGTCCACTATGTTACACTATAGATGGGGCCACTATGGTCCACTATAGATGGGCTGTATGGTCCACTATGTTACACTATAGATGGGCTGTATGGTCCACTATAGATGGGCTGCTGTGGTCCACTATGTTACACTATAGATGGGCTGTATGGTCCACTATGTTACACTATAGATGGGCTGTATGGTCCACTATGTTACACTATAGATGGGCTGTATGGTCCACTGTGTTACACTATAGATGGGCTGTATGGTCCACTGTGTTACACTATAGATGGGCTGTATGGTCCACTATGTTACACTATAGATGGGCTGTATGGTCCACTATAGATGGGCTGTATGGTCCACTGTGTTACACTATAGATGGGCTGTATGGTCCACTATGTTACACTATAGATGGGCTGTATGGTCCACTATGTTACACTATAGATGGGCTGTATGGTCCACTATGTTACACTATAGATGGGCTGTATGGTCCACTGTGTTACACTATAGATGGGCTGTATGGTCCACTATGTTGCACTCATAGATGGGCTGTATGGTCCACTATGTTGTCACTATAGATGGGCTGTATGGTCCACTATAGTTACACTATAGATGAGCTGTATGGTACTATGTTACATCATAGATAGGCTGTAATGGTCCACTATGTTACACTATAAGATGGGACTGTATGGTCCACTATGTTACACTATAGATGGGCTGTATGGTCCACTATGTTACACTATAGATGGGCTGTAATGGTCCACTTGTTACACTCATAGATGGGCTGTATGGTCCACTATGTTACACTATAGATGGGCTGTATGGTCCACTATGTTACACTATAGATGGGCTGTATGGTCCACTATAGATGGGCTGTATGGTCACTATAGATGGGCTGTATGGTCCACTATGTTACACTATAGATGGGCTGTATGGTCCACTATAGATGATGGGCTGTATGGTCCACTCATGTTACACTATAGATGGGCTGTATGGTCCACTATGTTACACTATAGATGGGCTGTATGGTCACTATGTTACACTATAGATGGGCTGTATGGTCCACTATAGATGGGCTGTATGGTCCACTATGGTCCACTATAGATGGGCTGTATGGTCCACTATAGATGGGCTGTATGGTCCACTATGTTACACTATAGATGGGCTGTATGGTCCACTATGTTACACTATAGATGGGCTGTATGGTCACATAGTGTTACACTATAGATGGGCTGTATGGTCCACTATGTTACACTATAGATGGGCTGTATGGTCCACTGTGTTACACCATAGATGGGCCGCATGGTCCGGGCACCATGGATGGGCTGTAAGGGTCCACTGTATGTTACACTATGATGGCTGCATGGTTCACTATCGATGGGCTGTATGGTCCACTGTTAGATGGTCAGAATACGGTCCACTCGTGTTGCCACCATAGAGGGGGCTGCATGGTCCACCGTGTTGGCCAAACCATAGATGGGCTGTAAGGGTCCACCATGTTACACTATAGATGGGCTGTATGGTCCACTATGTTACACTATAGATGGGCTGTATGGTTCACTATGTTACACTATGCAGATGGGCTGTATGGTCCACTATGTTAAACTATAGATGGGCTGTATGGGTCCACTGTGTTACACTATAGATGGGCTGTAAGGTCCACTGTGTTACACTATAGATGGGCTGTATGGTCCACTGTGCCACATTACAGATGGGCTGTAGGTCCACCATGTTGCCATAGATGGCTGTATGGGTCCACTATGTTACACTATAGATGGGCTGTATGGTCCACTATAGATGGGCTGTATGGTCCACTATGTTACACTATAGATGGGGTTGTATGGGTCCACTATAGATGGGCTGTATGGTCCACTTTGTGTTACACTATAGATGGGCTGTATGGTCCACTATGCTACACTATAGATGGGCTGTATGGTCCACTATGTTACACTTATAGATGGGCTGTATGGTCCACTATGTTACACTATAGATGGGCTGTATGGTCCACTATGCTGCCACGATAGATGGGCTGTATGGTCCACTATGTTACACTATAGATGGGCTGTATGGGTCTGCTACACTATAGATGGGCTGTATGGTCCACTATGTTACACTATAGATGGGCTGTATGGTCCACTGTGTTAACAACTGTTAGATGGGCTGAATGGTCCACTGGCGCTGCCACCATAGATGGGCCGTATGCGTCCACTATAGATGGGCTGCATGGTCCACTATGTTACACCATAGGATGGGCTGCATGGTCCACTATGCTACACTATAGATGGGCTGCATGGTCCACCATGCTGCAACTATGAGATGGATGTATGGGTCCAACTAGGTTACAACAGTAGATGGGGCTGGTATGGGTCCACCATGCTACACACTATAGATGGGCTGCATGGGTCCACCATGTTACACTATAGATGGGCTGTATGGTTCACTATGTTACATATTAGATGGGCTGTATGGTCCACTGTGCTACACTATAGATGGGCGGCATGGTCCACTATGTTACACCATAGATGGGCTGTATGGACCTATAGTTACACCATAGAGATGGGCTGCTATGGTCCACTGTGTAAGCACAATGAGAGATGGGCCGTACGGTCACTATAGATGGGCTGCATAGTCCCACCATGTTGCCACGTATGGATGTGGCTGTATGGGTCCACTACGTGTTACACTATAGATGGGCTGTATGGTCCACTATGTTACACTATAGATGGGCTGTACGGTCCCACCATGTTACACCATAGATGGGCTGAAGGGTCCACCATGTTTTACACTATAGGATGGAGCTGTATGGTCCACTGCAGTTACACTAGGGATGGGCTGCATGGTCCGACTGCGTTACACCATAGATGCGGCTGTAATGGGTCCACTATGCTACACTACAGACGGATGCGGTATGGTCCACCAGGTTACACCCTAGATGGGCTGTATGGGTCCACTATAGATGGGTCAGGTGTGGTCCACTATGTTGCCAATTATGATGGGCTGTATGGTCCCCCTATGTTACACTATAGGGATGGGCTGCAGGTCCACTATGTTACACTATAGATGGGCTGCATGGTCCACTCATGTTACACTATAGATGGGCTGTATGGTCCACTATAGATGGGCTGTATGGTCCACTATGTTACTACTATAGATGTGGCAGGTTGTAAGGTCCACTATAGATGGGCGCTGTATGGTCCACTATAGCATGGGCTGTATGGTCCACTATGTTGACACTATAGATGGGCTGTATGGTCCACTGTGTTACACTCATAGATGGGCTGTATGGTCCACTATAGATGGGCTGTATGGGTCCACTCATGTTACACTATAGATGGGCTGTTGGTCCACCATGGTCCACTATCATGATGGGCTGTATGGTCCACTGTGTTGCCACTCATAGATGGGCTGTATGTCCGCCATGTTGCCACACTATAGATGGGCTGTATGGTCCACCATGTTGACACTATATGATGGGCTGTATGGTCCACTATAGATGGGCCAGGCGTGGTCCACTATAGATGGGCTGTATGGGTCCACTATGTTACACCATAGATGGGCTGTATGGTCGCACTATAGGATGGGGTTGTATGCGTCCACTATAGATGGGCTGTATGGTCCACTCATGTTGCACCATAGATGGGCTGTATGGTTCATATGTTGCCACTTATAGATGGTAACAGCGAATCCACTGTGTTACACTCATAGATGGGCTGTATGGTCCACTATGTTACACTGCAGATGGGCTGTGGGTCCACTATGTTGCCACTATAGATGGGCTGTATGGGTCCACTATGTTACATTATAGAGTGGGCTGTATGGTCCACTATAGTATGGGCTGTATGGGTCCACTATGTTACACTATAGATGGCTGTATGGGTCCACTATGCAGCCACCATAGACGGGCCGTACAGGTCCACTATGTTACACTATAGATGGGGTTGTATGGTCACACTATAGATTGGCTGTATGGTCCACCAGCACATGGGCGTGGAAGTCCACTAGCGGTCCACTATGCAGATGTGGCTGTATGGTCCACTGCGCTACACTGGCAGATAGCTGGGCCAGTGGTCCACTATGTTACACTATAGATGGGCTGTATGGTCCACTATGTTTACACTATAGGATGGGCTGTATGGTCCACT
>NC_088407.1:5452515-5487597 GCF_034236695.1 Oncorhynchus nerka | reverse complement strand
GTCTTGACACCCTCAACCTGTTAGTTCCTGTGTCTTGACATCCTCACCTGTTAGTTCCTGTGTCTTGACACCCTCACTGTTAGTTCCTGTGTCTTGACACCCTCAACCTGTTAGTTCCTGTGTCTTGACACCCTCACTGTTAGTTCCTGTGTCTTGACACCCTCACTGTTAGTTCCTGTGTCTTGACACCCTCAACCTGTTAGTTCCTGTGTCTTGACACCCTCCCAACCTGTTAGTTCCTGTGTCTTGACACCCCTCAACCTGTTAGTTCCTGTGTCTTGACCTCAACCTGTTAGTTCCTGTGTCTTCTTCAGCCTGTTAGTTCCTGTGTCTTGACACCCTCACTGTTAGTTCCTGTGTCTTGACACCCTCACTGTTAGTTCCTGTGTCTTGACACCTCAACCTGTTAGTTCCTGTGTCTTGACACCCTCACTGTTAGTTCCTGTGTCTTGACACCCTCAACCTGTTAGTTCCTGTGTCTTGACACCCTCAACCTGTTAGTTCCTGTGTCTTGACGCCCTCACCTGTTAGTTCCTGTGTCTTGACCCTCAACCTGTTAGTTCCTGTGTCTTGACACCCTCACTGTTAGTTCCTGTGTCTTGACACCCTCACTGTTAGTTCCTGTGTCTTGACACCCTCAACCTGTTAGTTCCTGTGTCTTGACACCCTCAACCTGTTAGTTCCTGTGTCTTGACAGTTCCTGTGTCTTCACTGTTAGTTCCTGTGTCTTGACACCCTCAACCTGTTAGTTCCTGTGTCTTGACACCCTCAACCTGTTAGTTCCTGTGTCTTGACACACTGTTAGTTCCTCTTGACACCTCACTGTTAGTTCCTGTGTCTTGACACCCTCAACCTGTTAGTTCCTGTGTCTTGACACCCTCAACCTGTTAGTTCCTGTGTGACACCCTCCTGTTAGTTCCTGTGTCTTGACACCCTCAACCTGTTAGTTCCTGTGTCTTGACACCCTCAACCTGTTAGTTCCTGTGTCTTGACACCCTCAACCTGTTAGTTCCTGTGTCTTGACACCTCAACCTGTTAGTTCCTGTGTCTTGACGACCCTCAACCTGTTAGTTCCTGTGTCTTGACGCCCCCTCAACCTGTTAGTTCCTGTGTCTTCTTGACACCCTCACTGTTAGTTCCTGTGTCTTGACACCTCACTGTTAGTTCCTGTGTCTTGACACCCTCACCTGTTAGTTCCTGTGTCTTGACACCCTCAACCTGTTAGTTCCTGTGTCTTGACACCCTCACCTGTTAGTTCCTGTGTCTTGAGTTCCTGTGTCTTGACACCCTCACCTGTTAGTTCCTGTGTCTTGACACCCTCAACCTGTTAGTTCCTGTGTCTTGACACCCTCAACCTGTTAGTTCCTGTGTCTTGACACACCCTGTGTCTTGACACCTCACTGTTAGTTCCTGTGTCTTGACACCCTCAACCTGTTAGTTCCTGTGTCTTGACACCCTCAACCTGTTAGTTCCTGTGTCTTGACACCCTCAACCTGTTAGTTCCTGTGTCTTGACACCCTCAACCTGTTAGTTCCTGTGTCTTGACACCCTCAACCTGTTAGTTCCTGTGTCTTGACACCCCCTCAACCTGTTAGTTCCTGTGTCTTGACACCCTCACTGTTAGTTCCTGTGTCTTGACAGTTCCCTCAACCTGTTAGTTCCTGTGTCTTGGCGCCCTCACCTGTTAGTTCCTGTGTCAACCTGTTAGTTCCTGTGTCTTGACACCCTCACCTGTTAGTTCCTGTGTCTTGACTTGACCCTCAACCTGTTAGTTCCTGTGTCTTGACGCTCAGCCTGTTAGTTCCTCACGCCCTCCTGTTAGTTCCTGTGTCTTGACACCCTCACGCCCTCACTGTTAGTTCCTGTGTCTTGACACCCTCAACCTGTTAGTTCCTGTGTCTTGACACCCTCACTGTTAGTTCCTGTGTCTTGACACCCTCAACCTGTTAGTTCCTGTGTCTTGACACCCTCAACCTGTTAGTTCCTGTGTCTTGACACCCTCAACCTGTTAGTTCCTGTGTCTTGACACCCTCACTGTTAGTTCCTGTGTCTTGACACCCTCAACCTGTTAGTTCCTGTGTCTTGACACCCTCAACCTGTTAGTTCCTGTGTCTTGACACCCCTCACTGTTAGTTCCTGTGTCTTGACACCCTCACCTGTTAGTTCCTGTGTCTTGACATCCTCAACCTGTTAGTTCCTGTGTCTTGACACCCTCAACCTGTTAGTTCCTGTGTCTTGACATCTGTGTCTTCAACCTGTTAGTTCCTGTGTCTCAACCTGTTAGTTCCTGTGTCACCCTCACTGTTAGTTCCTGTGTCTTGACACCCTCAACCTGTTAGTTCCTGTGTCTTGACACCTCACTGTTAGTTCCTGTGTCTTGACACCCTCACTGTTAGTTCCTGTGTCTTGACACCCTCAACCTGTTAGTTCCTGTGTCTTGACACCCTCTGTTAGTTCCTGTGTCTGTTAGTTCCTGTGTCTTGACACCCTCACTGTTAGTTCCTGTGTCTTGACACCCTCAACCTGTTAGTTCCTGTGTCTTGAGTTCCTGTGTCTTGACACCTCAACCTGTTAGTTCCTGTGTCTTGACACCCTCAACCTGTTAGTTCTCAACCTGTGTCTTGACACCCTCACTGTTAGTTCCTGTGTCTTGACACCCTCACTGTTAGTTCCTGTGTCTTGACACCCTCAACCCTCCTGTTAGTTCCTGTGTCTTGACACAACCCTCAACCTGTTAGTTCCTGTGTCTTCTCAACTGTTAGTTCCTGTGTCTTGCCCTCAACTGTTAGTTCCTGTGTCTTGACACCCTCAACCTGTTAGTTCCTGTGTCTTGACACCCTCAACCTGTTAGTTCCTGTGTCTTGACACCCTCACTGTTAGTTCCTGTGTCTTGACACCCTCAACCTGTTAGTTCCTGTGTCTTGACACCCCCTCAACCTGTTAGTTCCTGTGTCTTGACGCCCTCAACCTGTTAGTTCCTGTGTCTTGACGCCCCTCAACCTGTTAGTTCCTGTGTCTTGACACCCTCAACCTGTTAGTTCCTGTGTCTTGACACCCTCACTGTTAGTTCCTGTGTCTTGACACCCTCAACCTGTTAGTTCCTGTGTCTTGACATCCCAACTCTGTTAGTTCCTGTGTTAGTTCCTGTGTCTTGACACCTCAACCTGTTAGTTCCTGTGTCTTGACACCCTCAACCTGTTAGTTCCTGTGTCTTGACACCCTCAACCTGTTAGTTCCTGTGTCTTGACGCCCTCAACCTGTTAGTTCCTGTGTCTTGCTCTCAACCTGTTAGTTCCTGTGTCTTGACACCCTCAACCTGTTAGTTCCTGTGTCTTGACACCCTCAACCTGTTAGTTCCTGTGTCTTGACACCCTCACTGTTAGTTCCTGTGTCTTGACACCCTCAACCTGTTAGTTCCTGTGTCTTGACACACCCGTGTCAACCTGTTAGTTCCTGTGTCTTGACGCCCTCAACCTGTTAGTTCCTGTGTCTTGACACCCTCAACCTGTTAGTTCCTGTGTCTTGACACCCTCAACCTGTTAGTTCCTGTGTCTTGACACCCTCAGCCTGTTAGTTCCTGTGTCTTGACACCCTCAAGTTCCCTGTTAGTTCCTGTGTCTTGACACCCTCAACCTGTTAGTTCCTGTGTCTTGACACCCTCAACCTGTTAGTTCCTGTGTCTTGACACCCTCACTGTTAGTTCCTGTGTCTTGACACCCTCAACCTGTTAGTTCCTGTGTCTTGACGCCTCAACCTGTTAGTTCCTGTGTCTTGACGCCCTCAACCTGTTAGTTCCTGTGTCTTGACGCCCTGACACCCTCAACCTGTTAGTTCCTGTGTCTTGACACCCTCACTGTTAGTTCCTGTGTCTTGACAGTTCCCTCACCCTGTTAGTTCCTGTGTCTTGACACCTCACCCTCAACTTAGCGCCCTCCTGTTAGTTCCTGTGTCTTGACACCCTGTTAGTTCCTGTTAGTTCCTGTGTCTTGACACCCTCAACTGTTAGTTCCTGTGTCTTGACACCCTCACCTGTTAGTTCCTGTGTCTTGACACCCTCACTGTTAGTTCCTGTGTCTTGACACCCTCAACCTGTTAGTTCCTGTGTCTTGACGCCCTCAACCTGTTAGTTCCTGTGTCTTCTCAACCTGTTAGTTCCTGTGTCACCCTCACTGTTAGTTCCTGTGTCTTGACACCCTCACTGTTAGTTCCTGTGTCTTGACACCCTCAACCTGTTAGTTCCTGTGTCTTGACACCCTGTGTCACTGTTAGTTCCTGTGTCTTGACACCCTCACTGTTAGTTCCTGTGTCTTGACACCCTCAACCTGTTAGTTCCTGTGTCTTGACACCCTCAACCTGTTAGTTCCTGTGTCTTCTTGACTTGACCCTCAACCTGTTAGTTCCTGTGTCTTGACACCCTCAACCTGTTAGTTCCTGTGTTCACTGTGTTCTTGACACCCTCAACCTGTTAGTTCCTGTGTGTCTTGAGTTCCTGTGTCTTGACCCTCACTGTTAGTTCCTGTGTCTTGACACCCTCAACCTGTTAGTTCCTGTGTCTTGAGTTCCTGTGTCTTGACCCTCAACCTGTTAGTTCCTGTGTTCCTGTGTCTTGACACCCTCACTGTTAGTTCCTGTGTCTTGACACAACCCTCTCTTGACACCCTCAACCTGTTAGTTCCTGTGTGACGCCCTCAACCTGTTAGTTCCTGTGTCTTGAGTTCCTGTGTCTTGACGCCTCAACCTGTTAGTTCCTGTGTCTTGACACCCTCAACCTGTTAGTTCCTGTGTCTTGACGCCCTCAACCTGTTAGTTCCTGTCTTGTCTCAACCTGTTAGTTCCTGTGTCTTGACGCCCTCAACCTGTTAGTTCCTGTGTCTTGACGCCCTCAACCTGTTAGTTCCTGTGTCTTGACTTGACCCTCAACCTGTTAGTTCCTGTGTCTTGACACCCTTCACCTGTTAGTTCCTGTGTCTTGACACCCTCAACCTGTTAGTTCCTGTGTCTTGACACCCTCACTGTTAGTTCCTGTGTCTTGACACACTCACTGTTAGTTCCTGTGTCTTGACACCCTCAACCTGTTAGTTCCTGTGTCTTGACACCCTCACCTGTTAGTTCCTGTTAGTTCCTGTGTCTTGACACCCTCAACCTGTTAGTTCCTGTGTCTTGACACCCTCAACCTGTTAGTTCCTGTGTCTTGACGCCCTCACTGTTAGTTCCTGTGTCTTGACACCCTCAACCTGTTAGTTCCTGTGTCTTGACATCCTCAACCTGTTAGTTCCTGTGTCTTGACACCCTCACTGTTAGTTCCTGTGTCTTGACACCCTCAACCTGTTAGTTCCTGTGTCTTGACACCCTCACTGTTAGTTCCTGTGTCTTGACACCCTCACTGTTAGTTCCTGTGTCTTGACACCCTCAACCTGTTAGTTCCTGTGTCTTGACGCCCTCAACCTGTTAGTTCCTGTGTCTTGACGCCCTCAACCTGTTAGTTCCTGTGTCTTGACGCCCTCAACCTGTTAGTTCCTGTGTCTTGACGCCCTCAACCTGTTAGTTCCTGTGTCTTGACACCCTCACTGTTAGTTCCTGTGTCTTGACACCCTCAACCTGTTAGTTCCTGTGTCTTGACACCCTCAACCTGTTAGTTCCTGTGTCTTGACACCCTCAACCTGTTAGTTCCTGTGTCTTGACGCCCTCAACCTGTTAGTTCCTGTGTCTTGAGTTCCGTCTTGACACCCTCAACCTGTTAGTTCCTGTGTCTTGACGCCCTCAACCTGTTAGTTCCTGTGTCTTGACGACCCTCAACCTGTTAGTTCACTGTTAGTTCTTGACACCCTCAACCTGTTAGTTCCTGTGTCTTGACACCCTCAACCTGTTAGTTCCTGTGTCTTGACGTTCCTGTGTCTTGACGCCCTCAACCTGTTAGTTCCTGTGTCTTGACACCCTCAACCTGTTAGTTCCTGTGTCTTGACACCCTCAACCTGTTAGTTCCTGTGTCTTGACACCCTCACTGTTAGTTCCTGTGTCTTGACACCCTCACTGTTAGTTCCTGTGTCTTGACACCCTCAACCTGTTAGTTCCTGTGTCTTGACACCCTCACCTGTTAGTTCCTGTGTCTTGACACCCTCACTGTTAGTTCCTGTGTCTTGACACCCTCACTGAGTTCCTGTGTCTTGACACCCTCAACCTGTTAGTTCCTGTGTCTTGACACCCTCAACCTGTTAGTTCCTGTGTCTTGACACCCTCAACCTGTTAGTTCTTGTGTCTTGACACCCTCACTGTTAGTTCCTGTGTCTTGACACCCTCAACCTGTTAGTTCCTGTGTCTTGACACCCTCAACCTGTTAGTTCCTGTGTCTTGACACCCTCAACCTGTTAGTTCCTGTGTCTTGACACCCTCAACCTGTTAGTTCCTGTGTCTTGACACCCTCTTGACACCTGTTAGTTCCTGTGTCTTGACACCTCACTGTTAGTTCCTGTGTCTTGACACCCTCAACCTGTTAGTTCCTGTGTCTTGACGCCCTCAACCTGTTAGTTCCTGTGTCTTGACGCCCTCAACCTGTTAGTTCCTGTGTCTTGACGCCCTCAACCTGTTAGTTCCTGTGTCTTGACACCCTCACTGTTAGTTCCTGTGTCTTGACACCCTCACTGTTAGTTCCTGTGTCTTGACACCCTCAACCTGTTAGTTCCTGTGTCTTGACACCCTCACTGTTAGTTCCTGTGTCTTGACACCCTCAACCTGTTAGTTCCTGTGTCTTGACACCCTCAACCTGTTAGTTCCTGTGTCTTGAGTTCCTGTGTCTTGACACCCTCAACCTGTTAGTTCCTGTGTCTTGACGCCCTCAACCTGTTAGTTCCTGTGTCTTGACGCCCTCAACCTGTTAGTTCCTGTGTCTTGACACCCTCAACCTGTTAGTTCCTGTGTCTTGACACCCTCACTGTTAGTTCCTGTGTCTGTGTCTTGACACCCTCAACCTGTTAGTTCCTGTGTCTTGACACCCTCACTGTTAGTTCCTGTGTCTTGACACCCTCACTGTTAGTTCCTGTGTCTTGACACCCTCAACCTGTTAGTTCCTGTGTCTTGACACCCTCAACCTGTTAGTTCCTGTGTCTTGACACACCCTCAACCTGTTAGTTCCTGTGTCTTGACACCCTCAACCTGTTAGTTCCTGTGTCTTGACGCCCTCAACCTGTTAGTTCCTGTGTCTTGACGCCCTCAACCTGTTAGTTCCTGTGTCTTGACACCCTCAACCTGTTAGTTCCTGTGTCTTGACACCCTCACCTGTTAGTTCCTGTGTCTTGACACCCTCAACTGTTAGTTCCTGTGTCTTGACAGTTCTGTGTCCCTCACTGTTAGTTCCTGTGTCTTGACACACTCACTGTTAGTTCCTGTGTCTTGACACCCTCACCTGTTAGTTCCTGTGTCTTGACACCCTCAACCTGTTAGTTCCTGTGTCTTGACACCCCTCAACCTGTTAGTTCCTGTGTCTTGACACCCTCAACCTGTTAGTTCCTGTGTCTTGACGCCCTCACCTGTTAGTTCCTGTGTCTTGACACCCTCAACCTGTTAGTTCCTGTGTCTTGACATCCTCAACCTGTTAGTTCCTGTGTCTTGACACCCTCACTGTTAGTTCCTGTGTCTTGACACCCTCAACCTGTTAGTTCCTGTGTCTTGACACCCTCACTGTTAGTTCCTGTGTCTTGACACCCTCACTGTTAGTTCCTGTGTCTTGACACCCTCAACCTGTTAGTTCCTGTGTCTTGACGCCCTCAACCTGTTAGTTCCTGTGTCTTGACGCCCTCAACCTGTTAGTTCTTGTGTCTTGACACCCTCAACCTGTTAGTTCCTGTGTCTTGACGCCCTCAACCTGTTAGTTCCTGTGTCTTGACACCCTCAACCTGTTAGTTCCTGTGTCTTGACACCCTCAACCTGTTAGTTCCTGTGTCTTGACACCCTCAACCTGTTAGTTCCTGTGTCTTGACACCCTCAACCTGTTAGTTCCTGTGTCTTGACACCCTCAACCTGTTAGTTCCTGTGTCTTGACGCCCTCAACCTGTTAGTTCCTGTGTCTTGACGCCCTCAACCTGTTAGTTCCTGTGTCTTGACGCCCTCAACCTGTTAGTTCTTGTGTCTTGACACCCTCACTGTTAGTTCCTGTGTCTTGACACCCTCAACCTGTTAGTTCCTGTGTCTTGACACCCTCAACCTGTTAGTTCCTGTGTCTTGACGCCCTCAACCTGTTAGTTCCTGTGTCTTGACGCCCTCAACCTGTTAGTTCCTGTGTCTTGACGCCCTCAACCTGTTAGTTCCTGTGTCTTGACACCCTCACTGTTAGTTCCTGTGTCTTGACACCCTCACTGTTAGTTCCTGTGTCTTGACACCCTCAACTGTTAGTTCCTGTTAGTTCCTGTGTCTTGACACCCTCACTGTTAGTTCCTGTGTCTTGACACCCTCACCTGTTAGTTCCTGTGTCTTGACACCCTCAACCTGTTAGTTCCTGTGTCTTGACACCTCTGTGTCTTGACCTCAACCTGTTAGTTCCTGTGTCTTGACACCCTCAACCTGTTAGTTCCTGTGTCTTGACACCCTCAACCTGTTAGTTCCTGTGTCTTGACACACCCTCACTGTTAGTTCCTGTGTCTTGACACCCTCAACCTGTTAGTTCCTGTGTCTTGACACCCTCAACCTGTTAGTTCCTGTGTCTTGACGCCCTCAACCTGTTAGTTCCTGTGTCTTGACACCCTCAACCTGTTAGTTCCTGTGTCTTGACACCCTCACTGTTAGTTCCTGTGTCTTGACACCCTCACTGTTAGTTCCTGTGTCTTGACACCCTCAACCTGTTAGTTCCTGTGTCTTGACACCCTCACTGTTAGTTCCTGTGTCTTGACACCCTCAACCTGTTAGTTCCTGTGTCTTGACACCCTCAACCTGTTAGTTCCTGTGTCTTGACACCCTCAACCTGTTAGTTCCTGTGTCTTGACGCCCTCAACCTGTTAGTTCCTGTGTCTTGACGCCCTCAACCTGTTAGTTCCTGTGTCTTGACGACCCTCAACCTGTTAGTTCCTGTGTCTTGACACCCTCACTGTTAGTTCCTGTGTCTTGACACCCTCACTGTTAGTTCCTGTGTCTTGACACCCTCAACCTGTTAGTTCCTGTGTCTTGACACCCTCACTGTTAGTTCCTGTGTCTTGACACCCTCACTGTTAGTTCCTGTGTCTTGACACCCTCAACCTGTTAGTTCCTGTGTCTTGACACCCTCAACCTGTTAGTTCCTGTGTCTTGACACCCTCAACCTGTTAGTTCCTGTGTCTTGACACCCTCAACCTGTTAGTTCCTGTGTCTTGACGCCCTCAACCTGTTAGTTCCTGTGTCTTGACGCCCTCAACCTGTTAGTTCCTGTGTCTTGACACCCTCACTGTTAGTTCCTGTGTCTTGACACCCTCACCTGTTAGTTCCTGTGTCTTGACAGTTCCCTCAACCTGTTAGTTCCTGTGTCTTGACACCCTCACTGTTAGTTCCTGTGTCTTGACACAACCTCACTGTTAGTTCCTGTGTCTTGACACCCTCAACCTGTTAGTTCCTGTGTCTTGACACCCTCAACCTGTTAGTTCCTGTGTCTTGACACACCCTCAACCTGTTAGTTCCTGTGTCTTGACACCCTCAACCTGTTAGTTCCTGTGTCTTGACGCCCTCACTGTTAGTTCCTGTGTCTTGACACCCTCAACCTGTTAGTTCCTGTGTCTTGACATCCTCAACCCTCCTGTTAGTTCCTGTGTCTTGACACCCTCACTGTTAGTTCCTGTGTCTTGACACCCTCAACCTGTTAGTTCCTGTGTCTTGACAGTTCCTGTGTCTTCACCTCACTGTTAGTTCCTGTGTCTTGACACCCTCACTGTTAGTTCCTGTGTCTTGACACCCTCAACCTGTTAGTTCCTGTGTCTTGACACCCTCAACCTGTTAGTTCCTGTGTCTTGACACCCTCAACCTGTTAGTTCCTGTGTCTTGACGCCCTCAACCTGTTAGTTCCTGTGTCTTGACCCTCAACCTGTTAGTTCCTGTGTCTTGACACCCTCAACCTGTTAGTTCCTGTGTCTTGACACCCTCACTGTTAGTTCCTGTGTCTTGACAACCTGTTAGTTCCTGTGTCTTGACACCCTCTGTTAGTTCCTGTGTCTTGACACCCTCACTGTTAGTTCCTGTGTCTTGACACCCTCACTGTTAGTTCCTGTGTCTTGACACCCTCAACCTGTTAGTTCCTGTGTCTTGACACCTCAACCTGTTAGTTCCTGTGTCTTGACACCCTCACTGTTAGTTCCTGTGTCTTGACACCCTCACTGTTAGTTCCTGTGTCTTGACACCCTCAACCTGTTAGTTCCTGTGTCTTGACACCCTCACTGTTAGTTCCTGTGTCTTGACACCCTCAACCTGTTAGTTCCTGTGTCTTGACACCCTCACTGTTAGTTCCTGTGTCTTGACACCCTCACTGTTAGTTCCTGTGTCTTGACACCCTCACCTGTTAGTTCCTGTGTCTTGACGCCCTCAACCTGTTAGTTCCTGTGTCTTGACGCCCTCAACCTGTTAGTTCCTGTGTCTTGACACCCTCAACCTGTTAGTTCCTGTGTCTTGACACCCTCACTGTTAGTTCCTGTGTCTTGACACCCTCAACCTGTTAGTTCCTGTGTCTTGACACCCTCAACCTGTTAGTTCCTGTGTCTTGACACCCTCAACCTGTTAGTTCCTGTGTCTTGACGCCCTCAACCTGTTAGTTCCTGTGTCTTGACGCCCTCACGCCCTCAACCTGTTAGTTCCTGTGTCTTGACGCCCTCAACCTGTTAGTTCCTGTGTCTTGACACCCTCAACTGTTAGTTCCTGTGTCTTGACGCCCTCAACCTGTTAGTTCCTGTGTCTTGACGCCCTCAACCTGTTAGTTCCTGTGTCTTGACGCCCTCAACCTGTTAGTTCCTGTGTCTTGACGCCCTCAACCTGTTAGTTCCTGTGTCTTGACGCCCTCAACCTGTTAGTTCCTGTGTCTTGACACCCTCACTGTTAGTTCCTGTGTCTTGACACCCTCACTGTTAGTTCCTGTGTCTTGACACCCTCAACCTGTTAGTTCCTGTGTCTTGACACCCTCACTGTTAGTTCCTGTGTCTTGACACCCTCACTGTTAGTTCCTGTGTCTTGACACCCTCAACCTGTTAGTTCCTGTGTCTTGACACCCTCAACCTGTTAGTTCCTGTGTCTTGACACCCTCAACCTGTTAGTTCCTGTGTCTTGACACCCTCAACCTGTTAGTTCCTGTGTCTTGACGCCCTCACTGTTAGTTCCTGTGTCTTGACACCCTCAACCTGTTAGTTCCTGTGTCTTGACATCCTCAACCTGTTAGTTCCTGTGTCTTGACACCCTCACTGTTAGTTCCTGTGTCTTGACACCCTCAACCTGTTAGTTCCTGTGTCTTGACACCCTCACTGTTAGTTCCTGTGTCTTGACACCCTCACTGTTAGTTCCTGTGTCTTGACACCCTCAACCTGTTAGTTCCTGTGTCTTGACGCCCTCAACCTGTTAGTTCCTGTGTCTTGACACCCTCAACCTGTTAGTTCCTGTGTCTTGACATCCTCAACCTGTTAGTTCCTGTGTCTTGACACCCTCACTGTTAGTTCCTGTGTCTTGACACCCTCAACCTGTTAGTTCCTGTGTCTTGACACCCTCACTGTTAGTTCCTGTGTCTTGACACCCTCACTGTTAGTTCCTGTGTCTTGACACCCTCAACCTGTTAGTTCCTGTGTCTTGACACCCTCAACCTGTTAGTTCCTGTGTCTTGACACCCTCACTGTTAGTTCCTGTGTCTTGACACCCTCAACCTGTTAGTTCCTGTGTCTTGACACCCTCAACCTGTTAGTTCCTGTGTCTTGACACCCTCATCCTGTTAGTTCCTGTGTCTTGACACCCTCACTGTTAGTTCCTGTGTCTTGACACCCTCAACCTGTTAGTTCCTGTGTCTTGACACCCTCAACCTGTTAGTTCCTGTGTCTTGACACCCTCAACCTGTTAGTTCCTGTGTCTTGACGCCCTCAACCTGTTAGTTCCTGTGTCTTGACACCTCCTGTTAGTTCCTGTGTCTTGACACCCCTGTTAGTTCCTGTGTCTTGACACCCTCACTGTTAGTTCCTGTGTCTTGACACCCTCAACCTGTTAGTTCCTGTGTCTTGACACCCTCACTGTTAGTTCCTGTGTCTTGACACCCTCACTGTTAGTTCCTGTGTCTTGACACCCTCAACTGTTAGTTCCTGTGTCTTGACACCCTCAACCTGTTAGTTCCTGTGTCTTGACACCCTCAACCAGTTCCTGTTAGTTCCTGTGTCTTGACACCCTCACCTGTTAGTTCCTGTGTCTTGACACCCTCAACCTGTTAGTTCCTGTGTCTTGACACCCTCAACCTGTTAGTTCCTGTGTCTTGACACCCTCAACCTGTTAGTTCCTGTGTCTTGACACCCTCAACCTGTTAGTTCCTGTGTCTTGACACCCTCAACCTGTTAGTTCCTGTGTCTTGACACCCTCAACTGTTAGTTCCTGTGTCTTGTCAACCTGTTAGTTCCTGTGTCTTGACGCCCTCAACCTGTTAGTTCCTGTGTCTTGACGCCCTCAACCTGTTAGTTCCTGTGTCTTGACACCCTCACTGTTAGTTCCTGTGTCTTGACACCCTCACTGTTAGTTCCTGTGTCTTGACACCCTCAACCTGTTAGTTCCTGTGTCTTGACACCCTCACTGTTAGTTCCTGTGTCTGTTAGTTCCTGTGTCTTGACACCTCAACCTGTTAGTTCCCCTCAACCTGTTAGTTCCTGTGTCTTGACACCCTCAACCTGTTAGTTCCTGTGTCTTGACACCCTCAACCTGTTAGTTCCTGTGTCTTGACACCCTCAACCTGTTAGTTCCTGTGTCTTGACGCCCTCACTGTTAGTTCCTGTGTCTTGACACCCTCAACCTGTTAGTTCCTGTGTCTTGACACCCTCAACCTGTTAGTTCCTGTGTCTTGACACCCTCACTGTTAGTTCCTGTGTCTTGACACCCTCAACCTGTTAGTTCCTGTGTCTTGACACCCTCACTGTTAGTTCCTGTGTCTTGACACCCTCACTGTTAGTTCCTGTGTCTTGGACACCCTCAACCTGTTAGTTCCTGTGTCTTGACGCCCTCAACCTGTTAGTTCCTGTGTCTTGACGCCCTCAACCTGTTAGTTCCTGTGTCTTGACGCCCTCAACCTGTTAGTTCCTGTGTCTTGACACCCTCAACCTGTTAGTTCCTGTGTCTTGACACCCTCAACCTGTTAGTTCCTGTGTCTTGACACCCTCAACCTGTTAGTTCCTGTGTCTTGACACCCTCAACCTGTTAGTTCCTGTGTCTTGACACCCTCACTGTTACCTGTGTCTTGACACCCTCAACCTGTTAGTTCCTGTGTCTTGACACCCTCACTGTTAGTTCCTGTGTCTTGACACCCTCAACCTGTTAGTTCCTGTGTCTTGACACCCTCAACCTGTTAGTTCCTGTGTCTTGACGCCCTCACTGTTAGTTCCTGTGTCTTGACACCCTCAACCTGTTAGTTCCTGTGTCTTGACATCCTCAACCTGTTAGTTCCTGTGTCTTGACACCCTCACTGTTAGTTCCTGTGTCTTGACACCCTCAACCTGTTAGTTCCTGTGTCTTGACACCCTCACTGTTAGTTCCTGTGTCTTGACACCCTCACTGTTAGTTCCTGTGTCTTGACACCCTCAACCTGTTAGTTCCTGTGTCTTGACGCCCTCAACCTGTTAGTTCCTGTGTCTTGACACCCTCAACCTGTTAGTTCCTGTGTCTTGACACACCCTCAACCTGTTAGTTCCTGTGTCTTGACACCCTCACTGTTAGTTCCTGTGTCTTGACACCCTCAACCTGTTAGTTCCTGTGTCTTGACACCCTCAACCTGTTAGTTCCTGTGTCTTGACACCCTCAACCTGTTAGTTCCTGTGTCTTGACGCCCTCAACCTGTTAGTTCCTGTGTCTTGACGCCCTCAACCTGTTAGTTCCTGTGTCTTGACACCCTCAACCTGTTAGTTCCTGTGTCTTGACACCCTCACTGTTAGTTCCTGTGTCTTGACCCCTCAACCTGTTAGTTCCTGTGTCTTGACACCCTCAACCTGTTAGTTCCTGTGTCTTGACACCCTCAACCTGTTAGTTCCTGTGTCTTGACACCCTCAACCTGTTAGTTCCTGTGTCTTGACACCCTCACCTGTTAGTTCCTGTGTCTTGACACCCTCACTGTTAGTTCCTGTGTCTTCCTGTTAGTTCCTGTGTCTTGACACCCTCAACCTGTTAGTTCCTGTGTCTTGACGCCCTCAACCTGTTACTCAACCCTGTTAGTTCCTGTGTCTTGCCCTCAACCTGTTAGTTCCTGTGTCTTGACACCCTCAACCTGTTAGTTCCTGTGTCTTGACGCCCTCAACCTGTTAGTTCCTGTGTCTTGACGCCCTCAACCTGTTAGTTCCTGTGTCTTGACACCCTCAACCTGTTAGTTCCTGTGTCTTGTTAGTTCCTGTGTCTTGACACCCTCACTGTTAGTTCCTGTGTCTTGACACCCTCAACCTGTTAGTTCCTGTGTCTTGACACCCTTACTGTTAGTTCCTGTGTCTTGACACCCTCACTGTTAGTTCCTGTGTCTTGACACCCTCACTGTTAGTTCCTGTGTCTTGACACCCTCACTGTTAGTTCCTGTGTCTTGACACCCTCAACCTGTTAGTTCCTGTGTCTTGACACCCTCACTGTTAGTTCCTGTGTCTTGACACCCTCACTGTTAGTTCCTGTGTCTTGACACCCTCACTGTTAGGTCCTGTGTCTTGACACCCTCAACCTGTTAGTTCCTGTGTCTTGACACCCTCAACCTGTTAGTTCCTGTGTCTTGACACCCTTACCTGTTAGTTCTTGTGTCTTGACACCCTCACTGTTAGTTCCTGTGTCTTGACACCCTCAACCTGTTAGTTCCTGTGTCTTGACACCCTCAACCTGTTAGTTCCTGTGTCTTGACGCCCTCAACCTGTTAGTTCCTGTGTCTTGACGCCCTCAACCTGTTAGTTCCTGTGTCTTGACACCCTCAACCTGTTAGTTCCTGTGTCTTGACACCCTCACTGTTAGTTCCTGTGTCTTGACACCCTCAACCTGTTAGTTCCTGTGTCTTGACGCCCTCAACCTGTTAGTTCCTGTGTCTTGACGCCCTCAACCTGTTAGTTCCTGTGTCTCACCTGTTAGTTCCTGTGTCTTGACCCTCAACCTGTTAGTTCCTGTGTCTTGACACCCTCACTGTTAGTTCCTGTGTCTTGACACCCTCACTGTTAGTTCCTGTGTCTTGACACCCTCAACCTGTTAGTTCCTGTGTCTTGACACCCTCACTGTTAGTTCCTGTGTCTTGACACCCTCACTGTTAGTTCCTGTGTCTTGACACCCTCAACCTGTTAGTTCCTGTGTCTTGACACCCTCAACCTGTTAGTTCCTGTGTCTTGACACCCTCAACCTGTTAGTTCCTGTGTCTTGACACCCTCAACCTGTTAGTTCCTGTGTCTTGACGCCCTCACTGTTAGTTCCTGTGTCTTGACACCCTCAACCTGTTAGTTCCTGTGTCTTGACATCCTCAACCTGTTAGTTCCTGTGTCTTGACGCCCTCAACCTGTTAGTTCCTGTGTCTTGACGCCCTCAACCTGTTAGTTCCTGTGTCTTGACGCCCTCAACCTGTTAGTTCCTGTGTCTTGACGCCCTCAACCTGTTAGTTCCTGTGTCTTGACGCCCTCAACCTGTTAGTTCCTGTGTCTTGACGCCCTCAACCTGTTAGTTCCTGTGTCTTGACACCCTCACTGTTAGTTCCTGTGTCTTGACATCCTCAACCTGTTAGTTCCTGTGTCTTGACACCCTCACTGTTAGTTCCTGTGTCTTGACACCCTCACTGTTAGTTCCTGTGTCTTGACACCCTCAACCTGTTAGTTCCTGTGTCTTGACACCCTCAACCTGTTAGTTCCTGTGTCTTGACACCCTCAACCTGTTAGTTCCTGTGTCTTGACACCCTCAACCTGTTAGTTCCTGTGTCTTGACGCCCTCACTGTTAGTTCCTGTGTCTTGACACCCTCACTGTTAGTTCCTGTGTCTTGACACCCTCAACCTGTTAGTTCCTGTGTCTTGACACCCTTACTGTTAGTTCCTGTGTCTTGACACCCTCACTGTTAGTTCCTGTGTCTTGACACCCTCACTGTTAGTTCCTGTGTCTTGACACCCTCACTGTTAGTTCCTGTGTCTTGACACCCTCAACCTGTTAGTTCCTGTGTCTTGACACCCTCACTGTTAGTTCCTGTGTCTTGACACCCTCACTGTTAGTTCCTGTGTCTTGACACCCTCACTGTTAGGTCCTGTGTCTTGACACCCTCAACCTGTTAGTTCCTGTGTCTTGACACCCTCAACCTGTTAGTTCCTGTGTCTTGACACCCTCAACCTGTTAGTTCCTGTGTCTTGACGCCCTCAACCTGTTAGTTCCTGTGTCTTGACGCCCTCAACCTGTTAGTTCCTGTGTCTTGACACCCTCACTGTTAGTTCCTGTGTCTTGACACCCTCACTGTTAGTTCCTGTGTCTTGACACCCTCAACCTGTTAGTTCCTGTGTCTTGACACCCTCACTGTTAGTTCCTGTGTCTTGACCCTTAGTTCCTGTGTCTTGACACCCTCACTGTTAGTTCCTGTGTCTTGACACCCTCAACCTGTTAGTTCCTGTGTCTTGACGCCCTCAACCTGTTAGTTCCTGTGTCTTGACGCCCTCAACCTGTTAGTTCCTGTGTCTTGACGCCCTCAACCTGTTAGTTCCTGTGTCTTGACGCCCTCAACCTGTTAGTTCCTGTGTCTTGACGCCCTCAACCTGTTAGTTCCTGTGTCTTGACACCCTCACTGTTAGTTCCTGTGTCTTGACACCCTCACTGTTAGTTCCTGTGTCTTGACACCCTCAACCTGTTAGTTCCTGTGTCTTGACACCCTCACTGTTAGTTCCTGTGTCTTGACACCCTCACTGTTAGTTCCTGTGTTTTGACACCCTCAACCTGTTAGTTCCTGTGTCTTGACACCCTCAACCTGTTAGTTCCTGTGTCTTGACACCCTCAACCTGTTAGTTCCTGTGTCTTGACGCCCTCACTGTTAGTTCCTGTGTCTTGACACCCTCAACCTGTTAGTTCCTGTGTCTTGACATCCTCAACCTGTTAGTTCCTGTGTCTTGACACCCTCACTGTTAGTTCCTGTGTCTTGACACCCTCAACCTGTTAGTTCCTGTGTCTTGACACCCTCACTGTTAGTTCCTGTGTCTTGACACCCTCACTGTTAGTTCCTGTGTCTTGACACCCTCAACCTGTTAGTTCCTGTGTCTTGACGCCCTCACTGTTAGTTCCTGTGTCTTGACACCCTCAACCTGTTAGTTCCTGTGTCTTGACATCCTCAACCTGTTAGTTCCTGTGTCTTGACACCCTCACTGTTAGTTCCTGTGTCTTGACACCCTCAACCTGTTAGTTCCTGTGTCTTGACACCCTCACTGTTAGTTCCTGTGTCTTGACACCCTCACTGTTAGTTCCTGTGTCTTGACACCCTCAACCTGTTAGTTCCTGTGTCTTGACGCCCTCAACCTGTTAGTTCCTGTGTCTTGACGCCCTCAACCTGTTAGTTCTTGTGTCTTGACGCCCTCAACCTGTTAGTTCCTGTGTCTTGACGCCCTCAACCTGTTAGTTCTTGTGTCTTGACACCCTCACTGTTAGTTCCTGTGTCTTGACACCCTCAACCTGTTAGTTCCTGTGTCTTGACACCCTCAACCTGTTAGTTCCTGTGTCTTGACACCCTCAACCTGTTAGTTCCTGTGTCTTGACACCCTCAACCTGTTAGTTCCTGTGTCTTGACGCCCTCACTGTTAGTTCCTGTGTCTTGACACCCTCAACCTGTTAGTTCCTGTGTCTTGACATCCTCAACCTGTTAGTTCCTGTGTCTTGACACCCTCACTGTTAGTTCCTGTGTCTTGACACCCTCAACCTGTTAGTTCCTGTGTCTTGACATCCTCAACCTGTTAGTTCCTGTGTCTTGACACCCTCACTGTTAGTTCCTGTGTCTTGACACCCTCAACCTGTTAGTTCCTGTGTCTTGACACCCTCACTGTTAGTTCCTGTGTCTTGACACCCTCACTGTTAGTTCCTGTGTCTTGACACCCTCAACCTGTTAGTTCCTGTGTCTTGACGCCCTCAACCTGTTAGTTCCTGTGTCTTGACGCCCTCAACCTGTTAGTTCCTGTGTCTTGACGCCCTCAACCTGTTAGTTCCTGTGTCTTGACGCCCTCAACCTGTTAGTTCCTGTGTCTTGACGCCCTCAACCTGTTAGTTCCTGTGTCTTGACACCCTCACTGTTAGTTCCTGTGTCTTGACACCCTCACTGTTAGTTCCTGTGTCTTGACGCCCTCAACCTGTTAGTTCCTGTGTCTTGACACCCTCACTGTTAGTTCCTGTGTCTTGACACCCTCACTGTTAGTTCCTGTGTCTTGACACCCTCAACCTGTTAGTTCCTGTGTCTTGACACCCTCACTGTTAGTTCCTGTGTCTTGACACCCTCAACCTGTTAGTTCCTGTGTCTTGACACCCTCAACCTGTTAGTTCCTGTGTCTTGACGCCCTCAACCTGTTAGTTCCTGTGTCTTGACGCCCTCAACCTGTTAGTTCCTGTGTCTTGACGCCCTCAACCTGTTAGTTCCTGTGTCTTGACGCCCTCAACCTGTTAGTTCCTGTGTCTTGACACCCTCACTGTTAGTTCCTGTGTCTTGACACCCTCACTGTTAGTTCCTGTGTCTTGACACCCTCAACCTGTTAGTTCCTGTGTCTTGACACCCTCACTGTTAGTTCCTGTGTCTTGACACCCTCAACCTGTTAGTTCCTGTGTCTTGACACCCTCAACCTGTTAGTTCCTGTGTCTTGACGCCCTCAACCTGTTAGTTCCTGTGTCTTGACGCCCTCAACCTGTTAGTTCCTGTGTCTTGACGCCCTCAACCTGTTAGTTCCTGTGTCTTGACACCCTCACTGTTAGTTCCTGTGTCTTGACACCCTCACTGTTAGTTCCTGTGTCTTGACACCCTCAACCTGTTAGTTCCTGTGTCTTGACACCCTCACTGTTAGTTCCTGTGTCTTGACACCCTCACTGTTAGTTCCTGTGTCTTGACACCCTCAACCTGTTAGTTCCTGTGTCTTGACACCCTCAACCTGTTAGTTCCTGTGTCTTGACGCCCTCAACCTGTTAGTTCCTGTGTCTTGACGCCCTCAACCTGTTAGTTCCTGTGTCTTGACACCCTCACTGTTAGTTCCTGTGTCTTGACACCCTCACTGTTAGTTCCTGTGTCTTGACACCCTCACTGTTAGTTCCTGTGTCTTGACACCCTCAACCTGTTAGTTCCTGTGTCTTGACACCCTCACTGTTAGTTCCTGTGTCTTGACACCCTCACTGTGTCATGTTATGTCTTGTCCCTGTGCTTTCCCTTCTCTTCGTTTCCCCCTGCTGGTCGTATTGGTTACTCTCTCTCTCTCTCTATCGTTCCGTTCCTGCTCCCAGCTGTTCCTCATTCTCCTAACGACCTCGTTTACTCTCTCACACCTGTCCCCTCTTTTGCCCTCTGATTAAGTCTCTATTTCTCTCTCTGTTTCTGCTTCTGTCCTTGTCGGATTCTTGTTTGCTTTGCCCTTGTCCCGTCCTGTCGTAATCTGCCTCTTCATCAGATGCTGCGTGTGAGCAGGTGTCTCTGTCCTCTACGGCCCGCGCCTACCCAGAGGGACCTGCAGTCGGTTGCCGCTAGCCCTGCAATTCTCCTCTACTACTAGAAGGAGGACTCTCCTGCAAAGATAGAGGATTTATGTTTTCCCTGTTTGGACATCTCCTGTAAAGATTGAGGATTTATGTTTTCCCTGTTTGGACATTAAAAGACTCTGTTTCTGTTGAATCGCTGTTGGGTCCTCACTCATCTGCATAACAGAAAGAATCCGACCAAGAATGGACCCAGCGACTTCGGATCCTCTCTACTCAGCCGTCGAGATCCAGGGAGCGATGCTAGGCAGACACGAGCAGGAATTGTCTGCTGCTCGACATGCCGTTGAGACCCTGGCCGCCCAAGTCTCCGACCTCTCGAAACATATTCACAATCTCCGCCTTGATCCACCGGCTACTTCCAGGGCTTCCGAGTCTCCGGAGCCCAGAATTAATAACCCACCGTGTTACTCTGGGAGCCCACTGAATGCCGCTCGTTCCTCACCCAGTGTGATATTGTGTTCTCTCTCCAGCCCAACACGTACTCCAGGGTACAGCTCGGGTCGCCTACGTCATATCTCTCCTTACAGGACGGGCTCGTGAGTGGGGCACGGCAATCTGGGAGGCAAGGGCTGAGTGTACTAACCAGTATCAGAACTTTAAGGAGGAGATGATACGGGTTTTTGATCGTTCAGTTTTTGGGAAAGAAGCTTCCAGGGCCCTGTCTTCCCTATGTCAAGGGAATCGATCCATAACGGACTACTCTATAGAGTTTCGCACTCTTGCTGCCTCAGTGACTGGAACGAGCCGGCGCTGCTCGCTCGTTTTCTGGAGGGTCTCCACGCAGAGGTAAAGGATGAGATTCTCTCCCGGGAGGTTCCTTCCAGCGTGGATTCTTTGATTGAACTCGCCATCCGCATAGAACGACGGGTAGATCTTCGTCACCGAGCTCGTGGAAGAGAGCTCGCGTTATCCGTTTCCCTCTCCGCATCACTACCATCTTCCTCCAGTGGCTCAGGTGCTGAGCCCATGCAGCTGGGGGTATTCGCATCTCGACTAAGGAGAGGGAACGGAGAATCACCAACCGCCTCTGTCTCTATTGCGGTTCCGCTGGTCATTTTGTCATTTCATGTCCAGTAAAAGCCAGAGCTCATCAGTAAGCGGAGGGCTACTGGTGAGCGCTACTACTCAGGTCTCTCCTTCAAGATCCTGTACTACCTTGTCGGTCCATCTACGCTGGACCGGTTCGGCAGCTTCCTGCAGTGCCTTGATAGACTCTGGGGCGGAGGGCTGTTTTATGGACGAAGCCTGGGCTCGGGAACATGACATTCCTCTCAGACAGTTAGGGAGCCCACGGCCATGTTCGCCTTGGATGGTAGTCCTCTCCCAGTATTCAGCGTGAAACGCTACCTTTAACCCTCACTGTCTCTGGTAATCATAGCGAAACCATTTCATTTTTTTTTGATTTTTCGTTCACCTTTTTCACCTGTTGTTTTGGGCCATCCCTGGCTAGTGTGTCATAATCCTTCTATTAATTGGTCAAGTAATTCTATCCTCTCCTGGAACGTCTCTTGTCATGTGAAATGTTTAATGTCTGCTATCCCTCCTGTTTCTTCTGCCCCCTCTTCACAGGAGGAGCCTGGTGATTTGACAGGGTGCCGGAGGAATATCATGATCTGCGCACGGTCTTCAGTCGGTCCAGGGCCACCTCCCTTCCTCCTCACCGGTCGTATGATTGTAGTATAGATCTCCTTCCGGGTACCACTCCCCCGGGGTAGACTATATTCTCTGTCGGCTCCCGAACGTAAGGCTCTCGAAGATTATTTGTCTGTAGCTCTCGACGCCGGTACCGTAGTCCCTTCCTCCTCTCCCGCCGGAGCGGGTTTTTTTGTTAAGAAAAGGACGGACCCTGCGCCCCTGCGTGGATTATCGAGGGCTGAATGACATAACGGTTAAGAATCGTTATCCGCTTCCCCTTATGTCTTCAGCCTTCGAGATCCTGCAGGGAGCCAGGTTTTTCACTAAGTTGGACCTTCGTAACGCTTACCATCTCGTGCGCATCAGGGAGGGGGACGAGTGGAAAACGGCGTTTAACACTCCGTTAGGGCATTTTGAATACCGGGTTCTGCCGTTCGGTCTCGCTAACGCTCCAGCTGTCTTTCAGGCATTAGTGAATGATGTACTGAGAGACATGCTGAACATCTTTGTTTTCGTTTACCTTGACGATATCCTGATTTTTCACCGTCACTCCAGATTCATGTTCAGCACGTTCGACGTGTCCTCCAGCGCCTTTTAGAGAATTGTCTTTATGTGAAGGCTGAGAAGTGCGCTTTTCATGTCTCCTCCGTCACATTTCTCGGTTCTGTTATTTCCGCTGAAGGCATTCAGATGGATTCCGCTAAGGTCCAAGCTGTCAGTGATTGGCCCGTCCCTAAGTCACGTGTCGAGCTGCAGCGCTTTCTCGGTTTCGCGAATTTCTATCGTCGTTTCATTCGTAATTTCGGTCAGGTGGCAGCTCCTCTCACAGCCCTTACTTCTGTCAAGACGTGCTTTAAGTGGTCCGTTTCCGCCCAGGGAGCTTTTGATCTCCTCAAGAAGCGTTTTACATCCGCTCCTATCCTTGTTACACCTGACGTCTCTAGACAGTTCATTGTCGAGGTTGACGCGTCAGAGGTGGGCGTGGGAGCCATTCTGTCCCAGCGCTCCCATTCTGACGATAAGGTCCATCCTTGCGCGTATTTTTCTCATCGCCTGTCGCCGTCGGAACGTAACTATGATGTGGGAAACCGCGAACTGCTCGCCATCCGCTTAGCCCTAGGCGAATGGCGACAGTGGTTGGAGGGGGCGACCGTTCCTTTTGTCGTTTGGACTGACCATAAGAACCTTGAGTACATCCGTTCTGCCAAACGACTTAATGCGCGTCAGGCTCGTTGGGCGCTGT
Source organism: Oncorhynchus nerka (assembly GCF_034236695.1). NCBI lineage: Eukaryota > Metazoa > Chordata > Actinopteri > Salmoniformes > Salmonidae > Oncorhynchus > Oncorhynchus nerka. The sequence continues at coordinate 5,464,858 of NC_088407.1, read as the reverse complement.
TTTTCGCTCGTTTCGAGTTCGTTATTTCTTATCGTCCGGGCTCAAAGAACACCAAGCCTGATGCTTTGTCCCGTCTCTTCAGTTCTTCAGTAGCCTCCACCGACCCGAGGGGATTCTCCCTGAGGGGCGTGTTGTCGGGTTGACTGTCTGGGGAATTGAGAGGCAGGTAAAGCAAGCACTCACTCACACTCCGTCGCCGCGCGCTTGTCCTAGGAACCTTCTTTTCGTTCCCGTTCCTACTCGTCTGGCCGTTCTTCAGTGGGCTCACTCTGCCAAGTTAGCCGGCCATCCCGGCGTTCGGGGTACGCTTGCTTCTATTCGCCAGCGTTTCTGGTGGCCCACTCAGGAGCGTGACACGCGTCGTTTCGTGGCTGCTTGTTCGGACTGCGCGCAGACTAAGTCCGGTAACTCTCCTCCTGCCGGCCGTCTCAGACCGCTTTCCATTCCCTCTCGACCGTGGTCTCACATCGCCTTAGACTTTATTACCGGTCTTCCTTCGTCAGCGGGGAAGACTGTTATTCTAACGGTTGTCGATAGGTTCTCTAAGGCGGCTCATTTTATTCCCCTCGCTAAACTCCCTTCTGCTAAAGAGACGGCACAAATCATCATTGAGAATGTTTTCAGAATTCATGGCCTTCCGTCAGACGCCGTTTCGGACAGGGGTCCGCAATTCACGTCTCAATTTTGGAGGGAGTTTTGCCGTTTGATTGGGGCTTCCGTCAGTCTCTCTTCCGGTTTTCACCCCCAGTCTAACGGTCAAGCAGAACGGGCCAATCAGACGATTGGTCGCATCTTACGCAGTCTTTCTTTTCGAAACCCTGCGTCTTGGGCAGAACAGCTCCCTGGGCAGAATACGCTCACAACTCGCTTCCTTCGTCTGCGACCGGGCTATCTCCTTTTCAGAGTAGCCTCGGTACCAGCCTCCTCTGTTCTCGTCCCAGCTCGCCGAGTCCAGCGTCCCCTCCGCTCAGGCTTTTGTCCAACGTTGTGAGCGCACATGGAGGAGGGTCAGGTCTGCACTTTGCCGTTATAGGGCGCAGACTGTGAGAGCCGCTAATAAGCGTAGGACTAAGAGTCCTAGGTATTGTCGCGGTCAGAGAGTATGGCTCTCCACTCGTAACCTTCCCCTTATGACAGCTTCTCGCAAGTTGACCCCGCGGTTCATTGGTCCGTTCCGTATTTCTCAGGTCGTTAATCCTGTCGCAGTGCGACTTCTTCTTCCGCGACATCTTCGTCGCGTCCACCCGGTCTTCCATGTCTCCTGTGTCAAGCCTTTTCTTCGCGCCCCCGTTCGTCTTCCTCCCCCCCCGTCCTTGTCGAGGGCGCACCTATCTACAGGGTTCGGAAGATTATGGACATGCGTCCTCGGGGCCGTGGTCATCAGTACCTAGTGGATTGGGAGGGTTACGGTCCTGAGGAAAGGAGTTGGGTTCCATCTCGGGACGTGCTGGACCGTTCGCTGATCGATGATTTCCTCCGTTGCCGCCAGGTTTCCTCCTCGAGTGCGCCAGGAGGCGCTCGGTGAGTGGGGGGGTACTGTCATGTTATGTCTTGTCCCTGTGCTTTCCCTTCTCTTCGTTTCCCCCTGCTGGTCGTATTGGTTACTCTCTCTCTCTCTATCGTTCCGTTCCTGCTCCCAGCTGTTCCTCATTCTCCTAACGACCTCGTTTACTCTCTCACACCTGTCCCCTCTTTTGCCCTCTGATTAAGTCTCTATTTCTCTCTCTGTTTCTGCTTCTGTCCTTGTCGGATTCTTGTTTGCTTTGCCCTTGTCCCGTCCTGTCGTAATCTGCCTCTTCATCAGATGCTGCGTGTGAGCAGGTGTCTCTGTCCTCTACGGCCCGCGCCTACCCAGAGGGACCTGCAGTCGGTTGCCGCTAGCCCTGCAATTCTCCTCTACTACTAGAAGGAGGACTCTCCTGCAAAGATAGAGGATTTATGTTTTCCCTGTTTGGACATCTCCTGTAAAGATTGAGGATTTATGTTTTCCCTGTTTGGACATTAAAAGACTCTGTTTCTGTTGAATCGCTGTTGGGTCCTCACTCATCTGCATAACACACTGTTAGTTCCTGTGTCTTGACACCCTCAACCTGTTAGTTCCTGTGTCTTGACACCCTCAACCTGTTAGTTCCTGTGTCTTGACACCCTCAACCTGTTAGTTCCTGTGTCTTGACACCCTCAACCTGTTAGTTCCTGTGTCTTGACGCCCTCACTGTTAGTTCCTGTGTCTTGACACCCTCAACCTGTTAGTTCCTGTGTCTTGACATCCTCAACCTGTTAGTTCCTGTGTCTTGACACCCTCACTGTTAGTTCCTGTGTCTTGACACCCTCAACCTGTTAGTTCCTGTGTCTTGACACCCTCACTGTTAGTTCCTGTGTCTTGACACCCTCACTGTTAGTTCCTGTGTCTTGACACCCTCAACCTGTTAGTTCCTGTGTCTTGACACCCTCAACCTGTTAGTTCCTGTGTCTTGACATCCTCAACCTGTTAGTTCCTGTGTCTTGACACCCTCACTGTTAGTTCCTGTGTCTTGACACCCTCAACCTGTTAGTTCCTGTGTCTTGACACCCTCACTGTTAGTTCCTGTGTCTTGACACCCTCACTGTTAGTTCCTGTGTCTTGACACCCTCAACCTGTTAGTTCCTGTGTCTTGACACCCTCAACCTGTTAGTTCCTGTGTCTTGACGCCCTCACTGTTAGTTCCTGTGTCTTGACACCCTCAACCTGTTAGTTCCTGTGTCTTGACATCCTCAACCTGTTAGTTCCTGTGTCTTGACACCCTCACTGTTAGTTCCTGTGTCTTGACACCCTCAACCTGTTAGTTCCTGTGTCTTGACACCCTCACTGTTAGTTCCTGTGTCTTGACACCCTCACTGTTAGTTCCTGTGTCTTGACACCCTCAACCTGTTAGTTCCTGTGTCTTGACGCCCTCAACCTGTTAGTTCCTGTGTCTTGACGCCCTCAACCTGTTAGTTCTTGTGTCTTGACGCCCTCAACCTGTTAGTTCCTGTGTCTTGACGCCCTCAACCTGTTAGTTCTTGTGTCTTGACACCCTCACTGTTAGTTCCTGTGTCTTGACACCCTCAACCTGTTAGTTCCTGTGTCTTGACACCCTCAACCTGTTAGTTCCTGTGTCTTGACACCCTCAACCTGTTAGTTCCTGTGTCTTGACACCCTCAACCTGTTAGTTCCTGTGTCTTGACACCCTCACTGTTAGTTCCTGTGTCTTGACACCCTCAACCTGTTAGTTCCTGTGTCTTGACGCCCTCAACCTGTTAGTTCCTGTGTCTTGACGCCCTCAACCTGTTAGTTCTTGTGTCTTGACGCCCTCAACCTGTTAGTTCCTGTGTCTTGACGCCCTCAACCTGTTAGTTCTTGTGTCTTGACACCCTCACTGTTAGTTCCTGTGTCTTGACACCCTCAACCTGTTAGTTCCTGTGTCTTGACACCCTCAACCTGTTAGTTCCTGTGTCTTGACACCCTCAACCTGTTAGTTCCTGTGTCTTGACACCCTCAACCTGTTAGTTCCTGTGTCTTGACACCCTCAACCTGTTAGTTCCTGTGTCTTGACACCCTCAACCTGTTAGTTCTTGTGTCTTGACACCCTCAACCTGTTAGTTCCTGTGTCTTGACACCCTCAACCTGTTAGTTCCTGTGTCTTGACACCCTCAACCTGTTAGTTCCTGTGTCTTGACACCCTCAACCTGTTAGTTCCTGTGTCTTGACACCCTTACCTGTTAGTTCCTGTGTCTTGACACCCTCAACCTGTTAGTTCCTGTGTCTTGACACCCTCAACCTGTTAGTTCCTGTGTCTTGACACCCTCACTGTTAGTTCCTGTGTCTTGACACCCTCAACCTGTTAGTTCCTGTGTCTTGACACCCTCAACCTGTTAGTTCCTGACACCCCTCAACCTGTTAGTTCCTGTGTCTTGACACCCTCAACCTGTTAGTTCCTGTGTCTTGACACCCTCAACCTGTTAGTTCCTGTGTCTTGACACCCTCAACCTGTTAGTTCCTGTGTCTTGACGCCCTCAACCTGTTAGTTCCTGTGTCTTGACGCCCTCAACCTGTTAGTTCCTGTGTCTTGACGCCCTCAACCTGTTAGTTCCTGTGTCTTGACGCCCTCAAGCTGTTAGTTCCTGTGTCTTGACGCCCTCAACCTGTTAGTTCCTGTGTCTTGACGCCCTCAACCTGTTAGTTCCTGTGTCTTGACGCCCTCAACCTGTTAGTTCCTGTGTCTTGACACCATGATATGTAGTCCTGAGGCCGAGACAATAAGAAGACACAGTGTCAGAATAAATTCAACTTTTTGTTTCATCACAAAACCGGAGAGCAACCTCTGTCCGATTTGGTCCACGTGTGTGTGTGTGTGTGTGTGTGTGTGTGTGTGTGTGTGTGTGTGTGTGTGTGTGTGTGTGTGTGTGTGTGTGCGCACTCAAGTAGGAAAAACATGTTGACCAACACCAATGCCATCCTCTTTCATGTTGTCTAAACGGTCTATGACTCTGTCATTCAGTACACGCTTTTAGTTTGTCCTACCTGGATAAAATGTTTGCTCGCTAGCGTAACTTCCTTTCATGGTCAACGATACGCCATGCCAGCTAGTTAACATTAGCCTACTACATCTAGTTACATATTGAACTTCCCTCCTCTCAGGCCAGCTAGTTAACATTAGCCTACTACATCTAGTTACATATTGAACTTCCCTCCTCTCAGGCCAGCTAGTTAACATTAGCCTACTACATCTAGTTACATATTGAACTTCCCTCCTCTCAGGCCAGCTAGTTAACATTAGCCTACTACATCTAGTTACATATTGAACTTCCCTCCTCTCAGGCCAGCTAGTTAACATTAGCCTACTACATCTAGTTACATATTGAACTTCCCTCCTCTCAGGCCAGCTAGTTAACATTAGCCTTCTACATCTAGTTACATATTGACCTTCCCTCCTCTCAGGCCAGCTAGTTAACATTAGCCTATTACATGTAGTTACATATTGACCTTCCCTCCTCTCAGGCCAGCTAGTTAACATTAGCCTACTACATCTAGTTACATATTGAACTTCCCTCCTCTCAGGCCAGCTAGTTAACATTAGCCTACTACATCTAGTTACATATTGACCTTCCCTCCTCTCAGGCCAGCTAGTTAACATTAGCCTACTACATCTAGTTACATATTGAACTTCCCTCCTCTCAGGCCAGCTAGTTAACATTAGCCTACTACATCTAGTTACATATTGAACTTCCCTCCTCTCAGGCCAGCTAGTTAACATTAGCCTTCTACATCTAGTTACATATTGAACTTCCCTCCTCTCAGGCCAGCTAGTTAACATTAGCCTACTACATCTAGTTACATATTGACCTTCCCTCCTCTCAGGCCAGCTAGTTAGCATTAGCCTTCTACATCTAGTTACATATTGAACTTCCCTCCTCTCAGGCCAGCTAGTTAACATTAGCCTACTACATCTAGTTACATATTGAACTTCCCTCCTCTCAGGCCAGCTAGTTAACATTAGCCTTCTACATCTAGTTACATATTGAACTTCCCTCCTCTCAGGCCAGGGGCACAACAACGTATGAATTAATGGTTGGATCCTTTGGTATCCATGAGAACAGCCCGACGACGTATGACTTGGGAGTCGCATCAGAGACCCTGTTCAGCTACCGTGGAGACATCCTACGTTATCACCGTGGAGACATCGACGTTATCACCGTGGAGACATCGACGTCATCCTAATAGAATGTTAGGACCACGGGCGGAAGAGAGATATATTGTATAAAAATACCTCTCTGTTTTTAGAATATTGGTTCAGAAATAATATCCTATTGGTGAGCCAACTGGTAAATGCAGAGGGTCTTTTACTCAGTTATAAAGAATTCTTATCACTTTACAAGGTCCCTGTAACACCTAAAGATTTTGCAATTATTTTAGATGCCATTCCCTCAGGTGTTGCTCTGTTATTCAGGAACGTGTCAAGACCCTCAGAGCCTACCTTCTATTGACCCTGTTGACTCATCAGTAGGGAAGACCTGACCCTCAGAGCCTACCTTCTGTTGACCCTGTTGACTCATCAGTAGGGACCTGACCCTCAGAGTTTGTTTGACTCATTTTCAGAGCCTACCCATTGACCCTGTTGACTCATCAGTAGGAAAGACCTGACCCTCAGAGCCTACCTTCTGTTGACCCTGTTGACTCATCAGTAGGAAAGGTTTGTTTCTCTTTTGGTCCATTCAACAACAGAGCGGGATCCTTGTTTTGTACCTATACCTTATGTCATGCCTTATTGGAATGGATTTATTGATAATATCTGTTGGAAAACAAGTTTGGATGTTGCCACAAACACACCTACTTGTTAACAAAATTAAGGAAGTTTCCTTTAAAATTATTCATAAATATTATCCTGCCAACCACTATATGAAGAAGTTTAAGGAAAACATCAACTCAAATGGTTCCTTTTGTAATGACCACCCAGAAACAGTTGTGCATCTTTTTTGGCATTGTATTGCATGTAAGAAAACTGTGGCAAGACATCAGTAGGTTTATAATTGAACACATTTATGAAGATTTTACACTATTGTGGAGAGATGTACTGTTTGGATTCTTTACATACAATAGAAATAAGCGGAATCATTTTTATGTAATTAATTTCATTATTCTTTTGGCCAAATTTCATATACACAAATGTAAATTTACAAACAGAAAACCACATTTTCGTACCCTACAAAAAGAAATTGAACTGTATTTTAAGACGGTTAAATGCTCTACTAACAAAAAAGCTGTTAGAATTGTAAGTATATGCATGTCCCTTAAGGTCCTTGTGTAATTGTAATGTGAAATTGTACCCCCTAGCCCCGCCCCTAGCCCTGCCCCCAGCCCCGCCATGTGATATTGTACCCCCTAGCCCCGCCCCTAGCCCCGCCCCCAGCCCCGCCATGTGATATTGTACCCCTAGCCCCGCCCCTAGCCCCGCCATGTGATATTGTACCCCCTAGCCCCGCCCTAGCCCCGCCATGTGATATTGTACCCCCTAGCCCCGCCCCTAGCCCCGCCATGTGATATTGTACCCCCTAGCCCCGCCCCTAGCCCCGCCATGTGATATTGTACCCCTAGCCCCGCCCCTAGCCCCGCCATGTGATATTGTACCCCCTAGCCCCGCCCCCAGCCCCGCCCCTAGCTCGATTGTCCATTGTGTGTAATCTATGTATGCTTGTGTTCCCTCATGTGCTTTATGTATTGATTTGTTGTTAATCAAATAAAATGTAAAAACAAAACAAATTAAAAAGGGCGGAAGAGAGAAGCAGTAACCTAGGATACGAATGTCCCATGGAGACCGATCAAACAGTGTGCGTCAAGTGAGACAAACGTTGCAATTAAACAAAACATTATTTAATTTTAATTTTAATGATACATTATTTGTAGACATTGAGAGCTGGCTGACAAACTGTAGCCTTATTCCAAACAGCAGACCCTGTTTAATAGAAGGATAATGAAATACTGTATAAAAAAACATTTAGACAAACCAAACATTCTGACCGGATGCCAAAAGAAGAATGAAGAAGTATATTCATATATATATTATAGCATATTCTAGTCTACGGTGTCATTATACATAAAAACAACATAAGCTATAAGCCAATCAAGAGCCAGTAGAGTTTTGATATAGCAACGGACAAGGCAGACATTTATACATGTAATAAAAGGATACGTCCCAAAATGGCGCCCTATTCCCTATGTAGTGCACTACTTTGGACCAGCGCCCTATGAGCCTTGGCTAAAAGTAGTGCACTATAAAGGGTGCCATTTGGGGATGCCTTATAAAAATCACAATAATGTTTGCGAAGCATAGAGGAAGTTGTAATATATAACTCTAGTGCAGGGGTGCACAGCCTTATTGACTATGTTCAGTGTATATATATATATATACACACAATATTAGACCTTGTTGTTTTAGCTTTGACATCCTGCATTTAGTTCAGTCTTTATCGTCCTGAGGACATATTACATGAGCCCTGTGTGACTGTTGGGAGAGGAGGAGGAGAAGAGAGGTAGAGATGAAGAGGAGAAGAGAGGTAGAGATGAAGAGGGGAAAAGGGGTAGAGGAGGGAGGAGAAGAGAGGTAGAGATGGAGGAGAAGAGAGGTAGAGGAGGGAGAAGAGAGGTAGAGATGAAGAGGAGAAGAGAGGTAGAGGAGGGAGGAGAAGAGAGGTAGAGATGAAGAGGAGAAAAGGGGGTAGAGGAGGGAGGAGAAGAGAGGTAGAGGAGGGAGAAGAAGAGAGGTAGAGATGAAGAGGAGAAGGGAGGTAGAGGAGGGAGGAGAAGAGAGGTAGAGATGAAGAGGAGAAAGGGGGGTAGAGGAGGAGGCAGGTTGATTAGGTTGGCTCTGTCAGACCTAGGTAGGCTAGGAAAGAGAGTTTGGGTGAAGGAGAGGAAGAGCGGGAGGGAGAGGAGGGTCTGGGGCTAGAGAGGGGTCTGAGGGAGAGCAGGGTGGTGAGGGGGACGAGAAAAAGGTCTGACCCCCTAAACCAGGAGGGTGTGTGTGTGTGTCCGTGTGAGGGTGTGTGTGTGTGTCCGTGTGAGGGTGTGTGTGTGTGTCCGTGTGAGGGTGTGTGTGTGTGTCCGTGTGAGGGTGTGTGTGTGTGTCCGTGTGAGGGTGTGTGTGTGTGTCCGTGTGAGGGTGTGTGTGTGTGTCCGTGTGAGGGTGTGTGTTCGGGGTGTTTGAGTCGGCAGTGCAGACGGAGGCTGTCTCGGCGTTTGGCGCTGTAAGGGCAGAGGTCGCAGGTGAAAGGTCGCTCCCCCGTGTGCACACGCACGTGTTCTATCAGCTTATTGGCTGTTCGGGCCAGGTGGCCACACCTCTCGCAGCGGTACTGGTTGCCCTGACGATGACACCTGACGTGGGCCTGGAGCTCCGGTTGCCGTGAAAACGACCTTTGGCAGATGCGGCAACGGTGCTGATCCGTCGTTGAGTGCGACGAGCGCATGTGTGTTACCATGGAGACAGGCCGACTGGTGGAGAACGAACAGAGAGGGCACCTGGGGTTAAAAAAAACAAGGTAAGAGAACACACATTAACACACACACACACACACACACACACACACACACAACACACACACACACAAAGACAAACACAAGCAGTCACAGTTTGTATTAATAAACTGCAGAGGGAGGGAGAGAGGTTAGAGAGAACAGCTAACCTACTACAGAGGGAGGGAGAGAGGTCAGAGAGAACAGCTAACCTACTACAGAGGGAGGGAGGGAGGTTAGAGAGAACAGCTAACCTACTACAGAGGGAGGGAGGGAGGTTAGAGAGAACAGCTAACCTACTACAGAGGGAGGGAGAGAGGTCAGAGAGAACAGCTAACCTACTACAGAGGGAGGGAGAGAGGTTAGAGGGAACAGCTAACCTACTACAGAGGGAGGGAGAGAGGTTAGCGAGAACAGCTAACCTACTACAGAGGGAGGGAGAGAGGTTAGAGAGAACAGCTAACCTACTACAGAGGGGGGGGAGAGAGGTTAGAAAGAACAGCTAACCTACTACAGAGGGAGGGAGAGCAGAGGGAGGAGAGGAGAGTAGAGGGAGGAGAGGAGAGTAGAGGGAGGAGAGGAGAGGAGATCAGAGGGAGGAGAGGAGAGTAGAGGGAGGAGAGGAGAGTAGAGGGAGGAGAGGAGAGGAGAGGAGAGTAGAGGGAGCAGAGGGAGGAGAGGAGAGTAGAGGAGAGTAGAGGGAGGGAGAGGAGAGTAGAGGGAGGAGAGGGAGGAGGGAGAGAGGAGAGGAGATCAGAGGGGAGGGGAGGAGGGCAGAGGGAGGAGGGCAGAGGGAGGGGAGGCGAGGAGATCAGAGGGAGGGGAGGAGGGCAGAGGGAGGAGGGCAGAGGGAGGAGAGGCGAGGAGATCAGAGGGAGGGGAGTGAGCAGAGGAGGGAGGAGGGCAGAGGGAGGAGAGGAGAGGAGATCAGAGGGAGGGGAGAGAGCAGAGGGAGGGAGGAGGGCAGAGGGAGGAGAGCAGAGGGAGGGGAGGAGGGCAGAGGGAGGGGAGGCGAGGAGATCAGAGGGAGGGGGAGGAGGGCAGAGGGAGGAGGGCAGAGGGAGGGAGAGGCGAGGAGATCAGAGGGAGGGGAGTGAGCAGAGGGAGGGGAGGAGGGCAGAGGGAGGAAAGCAGAGGGAGGAGAGGAGAGGAGAGGAGAGAGAGGAGAGGAGATCAGAGGGAGGGGAGGGAGCAGAGGGAGGGGAGGAGGGCAGAGGGAGGAGAGCAGAGGGAGGAGAGGAGAGGAGAGGAGAGGAGAGGAGAGGAGATCAGAGGGAGGGGAGAGAGCAGAGGGAGGGGAGGAGGGCAGAGGGAGGAGAGCAGAGGGAGGCAGAGCAGAGGAGAGGAGAGAGGAGAGGAGAGGAGAGGGAGGGGAGGAGGGCAGAGGAGGAGAGGAGAGGAGAGAGAGGAGATCAGAGGGAGGGAGGAGGAGGGCAGAGGGAGGAGAGGAGAGGGAGAGAGAGGAGATCAGAGGGAGGGGAGGAGATCAGAGGGAGGAGAGGAGAGGAGAGAGAGGAGATCAGAGGGAGGGGAGGAGGGCAGAGGGAGGAGAGGAGAGGAGGGCAGAGGGAAGGGAGGAGAGGGAAGGGAGGAGATCAGAGGGAGGAGAGGAGGGCAGAGGGAAGGGAGGAGAGGAGAGGAGAGGGAGGAGAGGAGAGGAGAGCAGAGGGAGGAGAGGAGAGGAGAGGGAGGAGAGGAGAGGAGAGCAGAGGGAGGAGAGGAGAGGAGATCAGAGGGAGGGGAGGAGGGCAGAGGGAGGAGAGGAGAGGAGAGAGAGGAGATCAGAGGGAGGGGAGGAGGGCAGAAGGAGGAGAGGAGAGGAGAGAGAGGAGATCAGAGGGAGGGGAGGAGATCAGAGGGAGGAGAGGGGGGAGGCGATCAGAGGGAGGAGAGGAGAGGAGATCAGAGGGAGGGGAGGAGGGCAGAGGGAGGAGAGGAGAGAGGAGAGAGAGGAGATCAGAGGGGGGGGGAGGAGGGCAGAGGGAGGAGAGGAGAGGAGATCAGAGGGAGGGAGGAGAGGAGATCAGAGGGAGGAGAGGGAGAGGAGAGGAGGGCAGAGGGAAGGGAGGAGAGGAGATGAGAGGGAGGAGAGGAGAGCAGAGGGAGGAGAGGAGAGGTGAGGAGAGGGAGGAGAGGAGAGTAGAGGGAGGAGAGGAGAGGAGATCAGAGGGAGGGGAGGAGGGGGCAGAGGGAGGAGAGGAGAGGAGAGAGAGGAGATCAGAGGGAGGGGAGGAGGGCAGAGGGAGGAGAGGAGAGAGAGGAGATCAGAGGGAGGGGAGGAGATCAGAGGGAGGGAGAGGGAGGGGAGGAGATCAGAGGGAGGAGAGGAGATCAGAGGGAGGGGAGGAGGGCAGAGGGAGGAGAGGAGAGGAGAGAGAGGAGATCAGAGGGAGGGGAGGAGGGCAGAGGGAGAAGAGGAGAGAGAGGAGATCAGAGGGAGGGGAGGAGATCAGAGGGAGGAGAGGGAGGGGAGGAGATCAGAGGGAGGAGAGGAGAGGAGAGAGAGGAGATCAGAGGGAGGGGAGGAGAGCAGAGCAGAGGGAGGAAAGGGGTTGACTGTGATGAAAAAGATAGGATGATGATGATGTCACTTACATTTAAATAGCCCCTCCCATCAGTACTGTGGCCCACAGCCCTTCATACACCCTGCAGAACAGAACCACTACCTCAGATAGAAGACACACACACAGGCCCTAACACACACAGGCCCTAACACACACAGGCCCTAACACACACAGGACCTAACACACACAGGCCCTAACACACACAGGCCCTAACACACACACAGGCCCTAACACACACAGGCCCTAACACACACAGGACCTAACACACACAGGCCCTAACACACACAGGACCTAACACACACACAGGCCCTAACACACACAGGCCCTAACACACACACAGGCCCTAACACACACAGGCCCTAACACACACAGGCCCTAACACACACAGGCCCTAACACACACAGGCCCTAACACACACAGGCCCTAACACACACAGGGGCCCTAACACACACAGGGGCCCTAACGCACACAGGGGCCCTAACACACACAGGCCCTAACACACACAGGGGCCCTAACACACACAGGCCCTAACACACACACACACACACACACACACACACACACAGGCCCTAACACACACACACACACACACACAGGCCCTAACACACACAGGCCCTAACACACACAGGCCCTAACACACACAGGCCCTAACACACACACAGGCCCTAACACACACAGGCCCTAACACACACACAGGACCTAACACACACAGGCCCTAACACACACAGGCCCTAACACACACAGGACCTAA
>NC_088407.1:5432515-5447515 GCF_034236695.1 Oncorhynchus nerka | reverse complement strand
ACCTGTAGTAGTAGTTACCTGTAGGAGTAGTCACCTGTAGTAGTAGTCACCTGTCGTAGTAGTCACCTGTAGTAGTAGTAGTTACCTGTGGTAGTAGTAGTTACCTGTAGTAGTAGTTACCTGTAGTAGTAGTTACCTGTAGTAGTAGTCACCTGTAGTAGTAGTTACCTGTAGTAGTAGTTACCTGTAGTAGTAGTAGTTACCTGTAGTAGTAGTTACCTGTAGTAGTAGTAGTAGTCACCTGTAGTAGTACTTACCTGTAGTAGTAGTTACCTGTAGTAGTAGTAGTTACCTGTAGTAGTAGTAGTCACCTGTAGTAGTAGTTACCTGTAGGAGTAGTCACCTGTAGTAGTAGTAGTTACCTGTACTAGTAGTCACCTGTAGTAGTAGTAGTTACCTGTAGTAGTAGTAGTCACCTGTAGTAGTAGTTACCTGTAGGAGTAGTCACCTGTAGTAGTAGTCACCTGTCGTAGTAGTCACCTGTCGTAGTAGTCACCTGTAGTAGTAGTAGTTACCTGTGGTAGTAGTAGTTACCTGTGGTAGTAGTAGTTACCTGTAGTAGTAGTTACCTGTAGTAGTAGTTACCTGTAGTAGTAGTTACCTGTAGTAGTAGTCACCTGTATTAGTACTTACCTGTAGTAGTAGTAGTAGTCACCTGTAGTAGTAGTTACCTGTAGTAGTAGTTACCTGTAGTAGTAGTTACCTGTAGTAGTCACCTGTAGGAGTAGTCACCTGTAGTAGTAGTAGTTACCTGTAGTAGTAGTAGTTACCTGTAGTAGTAGTCACCTGTAGTAGTAGTTACCTGTAGGAGTAGTAGTTACCTGTAGTAGTAGTCACCTGTAGTAGTAGTTACCTGTAGGAGTAGTCACCTGTAGTAGTAGTAGTTACCTGTAGTAGTAGTCACCTGTAGTAGTAGTAGTTACCTGTAGTAGTAGTAGTCACCTGTAGTAGTAGTTACCTGTAGTAGTAGTCACCTGTAGTAGTAGTAGTTACCTGTAGTAGTAGTTACCTGTAGTAGTAGTAGTTACCTGTAGTAGTAGTTACCTGTAGTAGTAGTAGTTACCTGTAGTAGTAGTAGTCACCTGTAGTAGTAGTCACCTGTAGTAGTAGTAGTTACCTGTGGTAGTAGTAGTTACCTGTAGTAGTAGTCACCTGTAGTAGTAGTAGTCACCTGTAGTAGTAGTCACCTGTAGTAGTAGTCACCTGTAGTAGTAGTTACCTGTAGTAGTAGTAGTTACCTGTAGTAGTAGTTACCTGTAGTAGTAGTTACCTGTGGTAGTAGTAGTTACCTGTGGTAGTAGTAGTTACCTGTAGTAGTAGTAGTCACCTGTAGTAGTAGTCACCTGTAGTAGTAGTCACCTGTAGTAGTAGTCACCTGTAGTAGTAGTCACCTGTAGTAGTAGTAGTTACCTGTAGTAGTAGTAGTTACCTGTAGTAGTAGTTACCTGTAGTAGTAGTTACCTGTAGTAGTAGTCACCTGTAGTAGTAGTAGTTACATGTGGTAGTAGTAGTTACCTGTAGTAGTAGTGGTTACCTGTAGTAGTAGTCACCTGTAGTAGTAGTAGTTACCTGTGGTAGTAGTAGTTACCTGTATTAGTAGTTACCTGTAGTAGTAGTCACCTGTAGTAGTAGTCACCTGTAGTAGTACTTACCTGTAGTAGTAGTAGTCACCTGTAGTAGTAGTTACCTGTAGTAGTAGTTACCTGTAGTAGTAGTAGTAGTTACCTGTGGTAGTAGTAGTTACCTGTAGTAGTAGTTACCTGTAGTAGTAGTCACCTGTAGTAGTAGTAGTTACCTGTAGTAGTAGTAGTTACCTGTAGTAGTAGTAGTCACCTGTAGTAGTAGTCACCTGTAGTAGTAGTAGTTACCTGTAGTAGTAGTAGTCACCTGTAGTAGTAGTTACCTGTAGTAGTAGTAGTTACCTGTGGTAGTAGTAGTTACCTGTAGTAGTAGTCACCTGTAGGAGTAGTCACCTGTAGGAGTAGTCACCTGTAGTAGTACTTACCTGTAGTAGTAGTAGTCACCTGTAGTAGTAGTAGTAGTTACCTGTGGTAGTAGTAGTTACCTGTAGTAGTAGTCACCTGTAGTAGTAGTCACCTGTAGTAGTAGTAGTTACCTGTAGTATAGTAGTAGTTACCTGTAGTAGTAGTTACCTGTAGTATAGTAGTAGTTACCTGTAGTAGTAGTTGAAGCAGGTGGTGTGAGTTACCTGTAGTAGTAGTTACCTGTAGTAGTAGTCACCTGTAGTAGTACTTACATGTAGTAGTAGTAGTCACCTGTAGTAGTAGTAGTTACCTGTGGTAGTAGTAGTTACCTGTAGTAGTTACCTGTAGTAGTAGTCACCTGTAGTAGTAGTAGTTACCTGTAGTATAGTAGTAGTTACCTGTAGTAGTAGTTACCTGTAGTAGTAGTTGAAGCAGGTGGTGTGAGTTACCTGTAGTAGTAGTTACCTGTAGTAGTAGTCACCTGTAGTAGTAGTTACCTGTAGTAGTAGTTACCTGTAGTAGTAGTCACCTGTAGTAGTAGTAGTTACCTGTAGTATAGTAGTAGTTACCTGTAGTAGTAGTTGAAGCAGGTGGTGTGAGTTACCTGTAGTAGTAGTTACCTGTAGTAGTAGTCACCTGTAGTAGTAGTTACCTGTAGGAGTAGTTACCTGTAGTATAGTAGTAGTTACCTGTAGTAGTAGTCACCTGTAGTAGTAGTTACCTGTAGTAGTAGTTACCTGTAGTAGTAGTCACCTGTAGTAGTAGTTACCTGTAGTAGTAGTTACCTGTAGTATAGTAGTAGTTACCTGTAGTAGTAGTTACCTGTAGTATAGTAGTAGTTACCTGTAGTAGTAGTTACCTGTAGTAGTAGTTACCTGTAGTATAGTAGCAGTTACCTGTAGTAGTAGTTACCTGTAGTGGTAGTTACCTGTAGTAGTAGTTACCTGTAGTATAGTAGTAGTTACCTGTAGTAGTAGTTACCTGTAGTATAGTAGCAGTTACCTGTAGTAGTAGTAGTTACCTGTAGTAGTAGTAGTTACCTGTAGTAGTAGTTACCTGTAGTAGTAGTAGTTACCTGTAGTAGTAGTTACCTGTAGTATAGTAGTAGTTACCTGTAGTAGTAGTTACCTGTAGTAGTAGTTACCTGTAGTAGTAGTTTCCTGTAGTAGTAGTTACCTGTAGTAGTAGTAGTCACCTGTAGTAGTAGTTACCTGTAGTAGTAGTTACCTGTAGTAGTAGTTGTCACCTGTAGTAGTAGTTACCTGTAGTAGTAGTTACCTGTAGTAGTAGTTGAAGCCGGTGGTGTGTGTCTTAGAAGTGTGTGAAGCCAGGTGATGGTTGAGACTCCTCTGACACTGGGCTTGGTGCGAACACACTGGACACCTATACCTACTGACTACTGGGAGAGAGGGAGGAAAGAGGGTGAGGAAAGAGAGAGAGAGAGAGTAGAGGGGACAGAGAGGGAGGAGGGGTAAGACAGAGAGGGAGGAGGGGTAAGACAGAGAGGGGGGAGGGGTAAGACAGAGAGGGAGGAGGAGACAGAGAGGGAGGAGGAGACAGAGAGGGAGGAGGAGGGGTAAGACAGAGAGGGGGAGGGGTAAGACAGAGAGGGAGGAGGAGACAGAGAGGGAGGAGGAGACAGAGAGGGAGGAGGGGAGACAGAGAGGAGGAGGAGACAGAGAGGGAGGAGGAGACAGAGAGGGAGGAGGGGGGGTAAGACAGAGACAGAGACAGAGAGGGAGGAGGAGACAGAGAGGGAGGAGGAGACAGAGAGGGAGGAGGAGACAGAGAGGGAGGAGGGGTAAGACTGAGAGGGGGAGGAGACAGAGAGGGAGGAGGGGTAAGACAGAGAGGGAGGAGGAGACAGAGAGGGAGGAGGAGACAGAGAGGGGGAGGGGTAAGACAGAGAGGGAGGAGGAGACAGAGAGGGAGGAGGAGACAGAGAGGGAGGAGGAGGGGTAAGACAGAGAGGGAGGAGGGGTAAGACAGAGAGGGAGGGAGGAGGGGTAAGACAGAGAGAGAGAGGAGGGGTAAGACAGAGAGGGAGGAGGAGGGGTAAGACAGAGAGGGAGGAGGAGGGGTAAGACAGAGAGGGAGGAGGGGTAAGACAGAGTGGGAGGAGGAGGGGTAAGACAGAGAGGGAGGAGGAGGGGTAAGACAGAGAGGGAGGAGGAGGGGTAAGACAGAGAGGGAGGAGGGGTAAGACAGAGAGGGAGGAGGAGGGTAAGACAGAGAGGGAGGAGGGGTAAGACAGAGAGGGAGGAGGGGTAAGACAGAGAGGGAGGAGGGGTAAGACAGAGAGGGAGGAGGAGGGTAAGACAGAGAGGGAGGAGGGGTACGACAGAGAGGGAGGAGGACGGGTAAGGCAGAGAGGGAGGAGGGGTACGACAGAGAGGGAGGAGGGGTAAGGCAGAGAGGGAGGAGGGGTAAGACAGAGAGGGAGGAGGAGGGGTAAGGCAGAGAGGGAGGAGGGGTGCGACAGAGTGGGAGGAGGAGGGGTAAGGCAGAGAGGGAGGAGGAGGGGTAAGGCAGAGAGGGAGGAGGAGGGGAAGACAGAGTGGGAGGAGGAGGGGTAAGGCAGAGAGGGAGGAGGGGTAAGACAGAGAGGGAGGAGGAGGGGTAAGACAGAGAGGGAGGAGGAGGGGTAAGGCAGAGAGGGGAGGAGGGGTAAGGCAGAGAGGGAGGAGGAGGGTACGACAGAGTGGGAGGAGGAGGGGTAAGGCAGAGAGGGAGGAGGAGGGGTAAGGCAGAGAGGGAGGAGGGGTAAGACAGAGAGGGAGGAGGAGGGGTAAGGCAGAGAGGGAGGAGGGGTATGACAGAGTGGGAGGAGGAGGGGTAAGGCAGAGAGGGAGGAGGAGGGGTAAGGCAGAGAGGGTGGAGGGGTACGACAGAGAGGGAGGAGGGGTAAGGCGGCTTGCGTGAGAACAAATAGGATTACTATTTGACCTCTAAACTCCCACAGGGTGCTATTTGACCTCTAACCCCACAGGGTGCTATTTGACCTCTAACCCCACAGGGTGATATTTGACCTCTAACCCCACAGGGTGATATTTGACCTCTAACTCTCACAGGGTGCTGTTTGACCTCTGACCCCACAGGGTGCTATTTGACCTCTGACCACAGTGTGCTATTTGACCTCTAACTCCCACAGGGTGCTATTTGACCTCTAACCCCACAGGGTGCTATTTGACCTCTAACCCCACAGGGTGTTATTTGACCTCTAACCCCACAGGGATGCTATTTGACCTCTAACCCCACAGGGTGCTATTTGACCTCTAACCCCACAGGGTGCTATTTGACCTCTAACCCCACAGGCTTTATTGTTAATGACTCAACCAGTGCCTGTGCCTCATACGGTGCCATATTACCTACATAGGGACCACAGACAGTGTGTTCGCCTACCGTGCTGTGGTTTGTCTGGGGAGGGTTGAGTAAGGTCCCACTGGTTCGGGCGGGTGGAGGGCGTGTGTGTAAAGGGCTTCTCCGCCACAGGACTAGAGAAGGATCCGTTTTCTTTCAGCTCATTGGCTTTGCAGACTTTTTCTGAAGAGAAACAAGAGCCAAATGTTAGTTACTTAGACTGCTGTAGCATTTAGTTACCTAGACTGCTGTAGCATTTAGTTACCTAGACTGCTGTAGCATTTAGTTACCTAGACTGCTGTAGCATTTAGTTACCTAGACTGCTCTAGCATTTAGTTACCTAGACTGCTGTAGCATTTAGTTACCTAGACTGCTCTAGCATTTAGTTACCTAGACTGCTCTAGCATTTAGTTACCTAGACTGCTCTAGCATTTCACGGCTACATTTTGTGGTATAATTTCGGACACAAATGCTTTAATGACAAACATATGATATACACGGAGTGGACAAAACATTAAGAACACCTGTTCTTTCCCTGAGACTGACCAGGTGAATCCAATCAGTGTAGATGTAGGGGAGGAGACGGGGTTAAAGAAAAACAAATTTAAGCCTTGAGACAATTGAGACATGGATTGTGTATGTGTGCCATTCAGAGGGTGAACGGGCAAGTCAAAATATTTAAGTACCTTTGAACAGGGTAGGGTAATGTCAGGACCCGGTTACGAACCCGGGTCTCCGGAGTGAGAAACAGTCACTTAACCAACTGAGCCACGAATAGTCGGCAGAACCCAGAAGATGAGGCAGACACAGCAGTACTTGAGACGGTGTATTTAATGTAGTAAAAAGTGAAGTCCTTCAGGAACACATGTAACTCCACAACCTCAAAAGGAATTCCACAAGAACAAAGGTAATCCTCCAAGACAAAAAAGGTAAATCCACAAGGTGGTAGGTATAGCACAAAAAGCCTCAAAAGATACTCAAAAATAAATAAACAAGAACAAAAAAACAGAATTCCACAAGAGCGTCCACCGGGATCAACAAGAGTTAACAGAATACTAGGGCTGGGTGCTAACATACAAACACAGAGCAAAGGACTGAGGAAAACAAAGGGTTTAAATACAATCAGGGGAAACGAGGCACAGGTGCAAATAATAATGGGGATCAAGGGAAAACAAAAGGTCAAAAGGCACAATGGGGGCATCTAGTGACCAAAAACCGGAACAACCCTGGCCAAATCCTGACAGGTATTAGGTGCCAGGTGCACCGGTTTGTGTCAAGAACTGCAATGCTGCTGGGTTTTTCACGCTCAACAGTTTCCTGTGTGCATCAAGAATGGTCCACCACCCAAAGGACATCCAGCCAACTTGGTACAATGTGGGAAGCATTGGAGTCAACCTGGGCCAGCATCACTGTGGAACGCTTTCGACACCTTGTAGAGTCCATAACCCGACAAATTGATGCTGTTCTGAGGGTAATATTATGAAGGTGTCCTTAATGTTTTGTACATGCAAGTGTATACTGTGTGTACCTGACAGTTGGTAGAAGGTTCTAGAGTGTAGCAGAAGGCTCTAGAGTGTAGTTAAAATGTTCTAGGGTGTCGGAGAAGGCTGTAGAGTGTGGTGGTTGTGCCTGACAGATGGTAGAAGGTTCTACAGTGTAGTAGAAGGCTCTAGAGTGTAGTTAGAATGTTCTAGAGTGTCGTAGAAGGCTGTAGAGTGTGGTGGTTGTGCCTGACAGTTTTAGAAGGTTCTAGAGTGTAGCAGAATTCTTTAGAGTGTGGTGGTTGTACCTGACAGTTTGTAGAAGGTTCTAGAGTGTAGTAGAAGGCTGTTGAGTGGGGTGGTTGTGCCTGACAGTTGGTAGAAGGTTCTAGAGTGTAGTAGAAGGCTGTTGAGTGGAGGGGGGGGGGTGCCTGACAGTTTGTAGAAGGTTCTAGAGTGTAGTAGAAGGCTGTTGAGTGGGGTGGTTGTGCCTGACAGTTTGTAGAAGGTTCTAGAGTGTAGTAGAAGGCTGTTGAGTGGGGGGGGGGGGGTGTGCCTGACAGTTTGTAGAAGGTTCTAGAGTGTAGTAGAAGGCTGTTGAGTGGGGTGGTTGTGCCTGACAGTTTGTAGAAGGTTCTAGAGTGTAGTAGAAGGCTGTTGAGTGGGGTGATTGTGCCTGACAGTTGGTAGAAGGTTCTAGAGTGTAGTTAGGTTCTAGAGTGTAGTTAGAAGGTTCTAGAGTGTAGTAGAAGGCTGTTGAGTGGGGTGATTGTATCTGACAGTTGGTAGAAAGTTCTAGAGCGTCTAGGGTGTCAAACATACGGCTCACGGGTGATTTGAATAAAAACAATTATAATACAAAATTGCAGGGGAAATGAACTCAATCTACTTTAAAATGACTAAAACCAAATCGAAACGGTGTAGAAATTATAATGGACCCTCACTGAACAAAAACATTAATGCAACATGCAACAATTTCAAAGATTTTACTGAGTTATAGTTCATAATAGGAAATCAGTCAATTTAAATAACTTAATTAGGCCCTAATCTATGGATTTCACATGACTGAGAATACAGATGTGAATCTGTTGGTCACAGACACATTAAAAAGTGTAGGGGTGTGGATCAGAAAACCAGTCAGTATCTGGTGTGATCAGAAAACCAGTCAGTATCTGGTGTGATCAGAAAACCAGTCAGTATCTGGTGTGATCAGAAAACCAGTCAGTATCTGGTGTGATCAGAAAACCAGTCAGTATCTGGTGTGATCAGAAAACCAGTCAGTATCTGGTGTGGATCAGAAAACCAGTCAGTATCTGGTGTGATCAGAAAACCAGTCAGTATCTGGTGTGATCAGAAAACCAGTCAGTATCTGGTGTGGATCAGAAAACCAGTCAGTATCTGGTGTGGATCAGAAAACCAGTCAGTATCTGGTGTGGATCAGAAAACCAGTCAGTGTCTGGTGTGATCAGAAAACCAGTCAGTATCTGGTGTGGATCAGAAAACCAGTCAGTATCTGGTGTGATCAGAAAACCAGTCAGTATCTGGTGTGATCAGAAAACCAGTCAGTATCTGGTGTGATCAGAAAACCAGTCAGTATCTGGTGTGATCAGAAAACCAGTCAGTATCTGGTGTGGATCAGAAAACCAGTCAGTATCTGGTGTGGATCAGAAAACCAGTCAGTATCTGGTGTGGATCAGAAAACCAGTCAGTATCTGGTGTGATCAGAAAACCAGTCAGTATCTGGTGTGATCAGAAAACCAGTCAGTATCTGGTGTGATCAGAAAACCAGTCAGTATCTGGTGTGATCAGAAAACCAGTCAGTATCTGGTGTGGATCAGAAAACCAGTCAGTATCTGGTGTGATCAGAAAACCAGTCAGTATCTGGTGTGATCAGAAAACCAGTCAGTATCTGGTGTGACCACCATTTGCCTCACGCAACGCGACACATCTCCTTTACATAGAGTTGATCAGGCTGTTGATTGTGGCCTGTGGAATGTTGTCCCACAAATCTACAGGAGGGTTTCTCTCCAGGAACAAGGTTGGAGTTCAAACCTACAGGAGGGTATGTCTCCAGGAACAAGGTTGGAGTTAAAACCTACAGGAGGGTCTCTCTCCAGGAACAGGGTTGGAGTTAAAACCTCCAGGAGGGTCTCTCTCCAGGAACAGGGTTGGAGTTAAAACCTACAGGAGGGTTTCTCTCCAGGAACAGGGTTGGAGTTAAAACCTCCAGGAGGGTCTCTCTCCAGGAACAGGGAACAGGGTTGGAGTTAAAACCTAGAGGAGGGTAGCTCTCCAGGAACAGGGTTGGAGTTAAAACCTCCAGGAGGGTCTCTCTCCAGGAACAGGGTTGGAGTTAAAACCTCCAGGAGGGTATGTCTCCAGGAACAGGGTTGGAGTTAAAACCTCCAGGAGGGTCTCTCTCCAGGAACAGGGTTGGAGTTAAAACCTCCAGGAGGGTCTCTCTCCAGGAACAGGGTTGGAGTTAAAACCTCCAGGAGGGTCTCTCTCCAGGAACAGGGTTGGAGTTAAAACCTCCAGGAGGGTATCTCTCCAGGAACAGGGTTGGAGCCCTGAGGGTTTCTCTCCAGGAACACTGTCCTGGGGTTGTCTTGTCCCCATATTAAGAGTCTGGTCCTGTTTTCATGTGGTCATGTGGTCATGTGCAGCAAAGAAAGACCTATCAAAGCTGCAGCTCAGAGCAGCTTGTCCTGGTTGTCTTTCATGGCTGAGGGTTGAAGAGAAATTAACTCTGGATTTGGTCTAAAAATGTCCCTTGTATAATCTATTAGCATCCATTGAAACAATTACATGAAACACCACTATAATACACTGAACACAAACCCCATCAGTCATCAGTGGTCATGTGTTCATGAACACAAACCCCATCAGAAACACCACTATAATGGTCATGAACACAAACCCCATGGTCATGAACACAAACCCCATGAAACACCACTATAATACACTGAACACAAACCCCATCAGCACCCCATCAAAACACCACTATAATACACTGAACACAAACCCCATCAGAAACACCACTATAATACACTGAACACAAACCCCATCAGAAAAAGAACACAAACCTCAGAAACACCACTATAAAAGCTGCAGCTCAGAACCAGAGCAGCTTGTCCTGAACACAAACTGAAACACCACACAGAGAAACAACTAACACTATAATACACGAACACAAAATCAGAAACACCACTATAATACACTGGACACAAACCCCATCAGAAACACCACTTTCATGGCTGAACACAAACCCCATCAG
The DNA here is from genome assembly GCF_034236695.1 of Oncorhynchus nerka. Lineage (NCBI taxonomy): Eukaryota > Metazoa > Chordata > Actinopteri > Salmoniformes > Salmonidae > Oncorhynchus > Oncorhynchus nerka. The sequence continues at coordinate 5,437,412 of NC_088407.1, read as the reverse complement.
GGTTGATCAGAAACAAATTAACTCAGAAACACAAACCCCTCAGAAACACCACTATTTGTGTGAACACAAACCCCATCAGAAACACCACTAAAACATGCCTGAACACAAACATCAAACACCACTGGGGTTTATACACTTGTAATACTGGAACACAAACCCCATCAGAAACACCACTACATTAGCACTGAACACAAACCCCATCAGAAACAACAGTTTATACACACACAAACCCCATCAGAAACACTGAACACAAACCCCATCAGAAACACCACTATAATACACTGAACACAAACATCAGAAACCCCATCAGAAACAAAACCCCGTCAGAAACACCACTATAATACACTGAACACAAACCCCATCAGAAACACCACTATAATACACTGAACACAAACCCCATCAGAAACACCACTATAATACACCGAACACAAACCCCATCAGAAACACCACTATAATACACACAACAAACCACTATGGGTTTATACACTGAACACAAACCCCATCAGAAACACCACAGAAACACCACTATAATACACTGAACACAAACCCATCAGAAACACCACTATAATACACTGAACACAAACCCATCAGAAACACCACTATAATACACCGGACACAAACCCCATCAGAAACACCACTATAATACACTGGACACAAACCCCATCAGAAACACCACTATAATACACTGAACACAAACCCCATCAGAAACACCACTATAATACACCGAACACAAACCCCATCAGAAACACCACTATAATACACTGAACACAAACCCCATCAGAAACACCACTATATACACTGAACACAAACCCCATCAGAAACACCACTATAACTGAACACCCCATCAGAAACACCACTATAATACACACAAACCCCATCAAACACCACTATAATACAGAACACAAACCCCATCAGAAACACCACTATAATACACTGAACACAAACCCCATCAGAAACACCACTATAATACACTGAACACAAACCCCATCAGAAACACCACTATAATACACTGAACACAAACCCCATCAGAAACACCACTATAATACACCACAAACCCCATCAGAAACACTATAATACACTGGAAACAAACCCCCCACTATAATACACTGAACACAAAATCAGAAACACTATAATACACTGAACACAAACCCCATCAGAAACACCACTATGGGTTTATACACTGAACACAAACCCCATCAGAAAAACTATAATACACCGAACACAAACCCCATCAGAAACTATAATACACTGGAACACAAACCCCATCAGAAACACCACTATAATACACTGGACACAAACCCCATCAGAAACACCACTATAATACACTGAACACAAACCCCATCAGAAACACCACTATAATACACCGAACACAAACCCCATCAGAAACACCACTATAATACACTGAACACAAACCCCATCAGAAACACCACTATAATACACTGAACACAAACCCCATCAGAAACACCACTATAATACACTGGGAACACAAACCCCATCAAACACCACTATATACACTGAAAAACCCCATCAGAAACACCACTATAATACACTGAACACAAACCCCATCAGAAACACCACTATAATACACTGAACACAAACCCCATCAGAAACACCACTTTATACACTGAACACAAACCCCATCAGAAACACCACTATAATACACTGAACACAAACCCCATCAGAAACACCACTACACTGACACAAACCCATCAGAAACACCACTTAATACACTGAACACAAACCCCATCAGAAACACCACTATAATACACCGGACACAAACCCCATCAGAAACACCACTATAATACACTGAACACAAACCCCATCAGAAACACCACTATAATACACTGGACACAAACCCCATCAGAAACACCACTATGGGTTTATACACTGAACACAAACCCCATCAGAAACACCACTATAATACACTGAACACAAACCCCATCAGAAACACCACTATAATACACTGAACACAAACCCCATCAGAAACACCACTATAATACACTGAACACAAACCCCATCAGAAACACCACTATAATACACTGGACACAAACCCCATCAGAAACACCACTATGGGTTTATGAACACAAACCCCATCAGAAACACCACTATAATACACCTATAAACACAAACACCCATCAGAAACACCACTATAATACACTGGACACAAACCCCATCAGAAACACCACTATGGGTTTATACAAACAAACCCCATCAGAAACACCACTATAATACACCCCATGAACTGGACACAAACATCAGAAACACCACTATAATACAGAAACACCACTATAATACACTGAACACAAACCCCATCAGAAACACCACTATAATACACCGAACACAAACCCCATCAGAAACACCACTATGGGGTTAAACATCTTGTATCACAGCACCTCTCCTCTTTCTAAAGCTCTCATTTAACTGGATATATGAATATATAGGTCTTTATTGTGTATGTCCATGTCTATAACTGTTCTGTACTGTGTCATGTATTTGTATGGTTTATGTGGACCCCAGGAAGAGTAGCTGCTGCATGTGCGGTAGCCAATAGGCGATCCTGATTAACTAAACCTGACAGTTGATAGAAGGTTCTAGAGTGTCGGTAGAAGGTTCTAGAGGGTTATGGGTACCTGATAGTTGGTAGAAGGTTCTAGTGTTGGTAGAAGGTTCTAGAGTGTTGGTACCTGACAGTTGGTAGAAGGTTCTAGAGAGTTGTTGGTACCTGACAGTTTGTAGAATATTTTAGAGTGTTGTGGGTACCTGACAGTTGGTAGAAGGTTCTAGAGAGTTGTTGGTACCTGACAGTTGGTAGAATGTTTTAGTGTTGTGGGTACCTGACAGTTTGTAGAAGGTTGTAACGTGTTGCTAGAAGGTTATAGAGTGTTGTGGGTACCTGACAGTTGGTAGAAGGTTCTAGAATGTTGTGGGTACCTGACAGTTGGTGGAAGGCTCTAGAATGTTGTGGGTACCTGACAGTTGGTAGAAGGCTCTAGAATGTTGTGGGTACCTGACAGTTGGTAGAAGGTTCTAGAGAGTTGTGGGTATCTGACAGTTGGTGGAAGGTTCTAGAGCGTTGTGGGTACCTGACAGTTGGTGAAAGGTTCTAGAGTGTTGTGGGTACCTGACAGTTGGTGAAAGGTTCTAGAGTGTTGTGGGTACCTGACAGTTGGTAAAGGAGAGCAGAGGCCATTTTGACTGAGATGTCCTGGGAGAAGAGATCTCTCTGGAACAGATCCTGGTCTTCTTTAGGGAGGAGAGGTGGAGGGGGTGTCTTCTCACCCCTCCCGGACTCTGCTCGCTCCCCTGGGGGCAGGATAGGGTCAGGTGTCACGCTGGGGGTCAGGGGGTCAATCTCCATAGGCTCCTCCTCCTCTTTCACCTTTAAACCCTGGACCACCACTTCCTGCTTCTCTGTAATTGGTGGAAGAGGGAGGAGGAGCAAGCATAAGGGACAGGGAGTCTATGTGTGTGTTATACAGTATGTGGACACCTGCTCGTCCAACATCTCATTCCAAAATCATGGGCATTAATATGGAGTTGCTGCTATAACAGCCTCCACTCTTCTGGGAAGGCTTTCCACTAGATGTTGGAACATTGCTGCTATAACAGCCTCCACTCTTCTGGGAAGGCTTTCCACTAGATGTTGGAACATTGCTGCTATAAAAGCCTCCACTCTTCTGGGAAGGCTTTCCACTAGATGTTGGAACATTGCTGCAGGGACTTGCTTCCATTCAGCCACAAGAGCATTAGTGAGGTCGGACACTGATGTTGGGCGATTAGGCCTGGCTCGTAGTTGGTGTTCCAATTCATCCCAAAGGTGTTCGATGGGGTTGAGGTCAGGGCTCTGTGCAGACCAGTCAAGTTCTTCCACACGGATCTTGACAAATCATTTTTGTATGGACCTCGCTTTGTGCATGGGAGCAATGCACCTGTACATAGCCCATCTGTAAATAGCCCATCCAGTGTATATATAGTGTATATGTGTATATATAGTGTATATGTGTATATGTGTATATGTAGTGTATATAATGTGTGTGTGTATATATATATAGTGTATGTGTATATATAGTGTATATGTGTATATGTAGTGTATATAATGTGTGTGTGTATATATATATATAGTGTATGTGTATATATAGTGTATATGTGTATATGTAGTGTATATAATGTGTGTGTGTATATATATATATAGTGTATGTGTATATATAGTGTATATGTGTATATATAGTGTATATATATAGTGTATGTGTGTATATATAGTGTGTATATAGTGTGTATATATATAGTGTATGTGTATATATAGTGTATATGTGTATATATAGTGTATATGTGTATATATAGTGTATATGTGTATATATAGTGTATATATAGTGTGTATATATATAGTGTATGTGTGTATATATAGTGTATATGTGTATATATAGTGTATATATAGTGTGTATATATAGTGTATATGTGTATATATAGTGTATATGTGTATATATAGTGTATATATATATAGTGTATGTGTGTATATATAGTGTGTATATAGTGTGTATGTGTGTATATATAGCGTGTATGTGTATATAGTGTGTATATATATAGTGTATGTGTGTGTATATATAGTGTATATGTGTGTATATATATAGTGTATATGTGTGTATATATATATAGTGTATATGTGTGTATATATATAGTGTATATGTGTGTATATATATAGTGTATATAGTGTGTATATATATATAGTGTGTATGTGTATATAGTGTGTATGTATATATAGTGTGTATGTGTATATAGTGTGTATGTGTGTGTATTTATATATATAGTGTATATGTGTATATAGTGTATGTGTGTGTATATAGTGTGTATGTATAGTGTGTATATATATAGTGTGTATATAGTGTATGTGTGTATATAT
>NC_088407.1:5325015-5430015 GCF_034236695.1 Oncorhynchus nerka | reverse complement strand
TGTGTGTGTGTGTGTGTGTGTGTGTGTGTGTGTGTGTGTGTGTGTGTGTGTGTGTGTGTGTGTGTGTGTGTGTGCGTGCGTGCGTGCGTGCGTGCGTGCGTGTGTGTGTGTATTGGGAGTGTGAGTGTGTGTGTGTGTGTGTGTGTGTGTGTGTGTGTGTGTGTGTGTGTGTATTAACCTTAATATGTGCTTTGGGGTGTGTGTGTGTGTGTGTTTGTGTATTAACCTTAAAAAGTGCTTTGGGGTGTGTGTGTGTGTGTGTGTGTGTGTGTGTGTGTGTGTGTGTGTGTGTGTGTGTGTGTGTGTGTGTGTGTGTGTGTATTAACCTTAATATGTGCTTTGGGGTGTGTGTGTGTGCGTGCGCGTGTGTGTGTGTGTGTGTGTGTGCGTGCGTGCGTGCGTGCGTGCGTGTGTGTGTGTGTGTGTGTGAACCTTCATGTGCGCGGTCAGGTTGTCCTTGCGTGCGCAGCGGAAGGGACAGAGCTGACACTGTTGACTCTTTAACCCTGTGTGAACCGACATGTGTCTCCTCCAATAGCTCTTCCTCTTCATCCGCAGTCCGCACACGGAACACTGGAATACACCTGGGGGGTGGGGGTGGGGGGGAAGGAGGGGGGACATACCGTTTCTATACTGTATGTTTGTGTTTGCACAGTAACACTTTCCAATGAATTCCTTTACACACAGACAGTCTACCTGCTGGTCCTCCAGGGTTGATCTCTCCCAGGGGGTTGGTGATCAGTAATGGATGCAGGCTGGGCATCTCCACCTGGGGCTGAGGAGGGGCTGAGCCCTGGTTCTCTGCCCGGGTTTGGTTCTCCTCCATGGGGCTAGGCTCTGGCCTCCTCTGGTTCTCCACTACCCTGGAGGAGCTCTGTTCTGTGAATTGAGACTGAGGATCGGGGGAGAGGAAGGAGTAGGGGGAGGTAGAGCGCTGCTGGCCTGAGCCTGTCACCTCTGACCCGGTGACCTTAGAACCCTGACCTCGCAGGTTGACCTTCTGGGACAGGGCAGTGAGGGTGGAGCTAGCGGAGGAAGAGGGAGCGGAGAGGGGGCTGGGAAAGGAGTCCAGGGTCAGACACAAGCCCTCCTGCAACCCTGCACCTCCTGTAGCTATAGAGGAGGAGAGAGAGGGAGAGGAGGAGTGGACAAAGGAGGAAGAGAGGGAGGGAGAGGAGGAGGAGGGGATAAAGGAGGAAGAGAGGGAGGGAGAGGAGGGGATAAAGGAGGAAGAAAGGGAGGGAGTCGAAGAGGGGATAAAAGAGGAAGAGGAGGAGGGGATAAAGGAGGAAGAGAGAGAGGACGAGGAGGAGGGTATAAAGGAGGAAGAGAGAGAGGAAGAGGAGGAGGGTGCCGTGGGCCTGTTGTGTAGCACAGCATTGGCTGCTGCTGCTCTCAGCCTCTGGATGGCAGAATCAGGGGAGAGGCGGCCCTCTTTACCCGCCCAGGAGCACCCGAGGCTGGGCCACACATCCAGCCCTGCCGGCCTCCCATGGAAGTCCCTGGAGGAACACCCAGACACCTGCTGATTAGAGGAGACAGCAGCAGGAGAGGAGGAGGAGGAGAGGGTGAAAGAAAAGGAGGAGGAGGAGGTCTTGGCTACTCTCTGGGCCAAGGCGCTGAGCTGCAAAGAATGCTGGGAGAGAGGAGGGACATCTGGGAGTAAACCCAACGGAGAAGAGTCTCCCTCTCTTCCTCCTCCTCCTCCTCCTCCTTCTCCTCCTTCTCTCCTTCCTCCCTTCATCCTTCCCTCTCCTCCCAGGGTCGTAACCCCAGGCTCCAGGGCACAGGGTGGGCTGGAAGCTAGCTCTCTACCCAGGCCTTGGAGAGGGTTCCCCCCACACAGCAGGGCCAGGATGGAGGAGAGGGACAGGTCCTTATCCAGAGGGTTATCCATGGTGTCCTGGCTGAGATCCTGGCCTAACCCCAGACCCGGGCCTCGATCCTGGACGACTATGGAAGAGGAGGTGGTTGTTGCTGTAGCGTTGTGGTCCAGTGGGTTGGAGGTCAGAGGGATGGAGGAGGAGGTGGGTGTAGGGGTCAGGGATGGGGAAGGTTTGGGGGGGAGGTGGGTGTAGGGGTCAGGGATGAGGGAAGTTTGGGGAGGAGGTGGGTGTAGGGGTCAGGGATGGGGGAAGTTTGGGGGGAGGTGGGGAGGTGGGTGGGGGAAGTTTGGGGAGGAGGTGGGTGTAGGGGTCAGGGATGGGGAGTTTGGGGAGGAGGTGGGTTTCAGGGGGGGAGTTTGGGGGAGGAGGTGGGTGTAGGGGTCAGGGATGGGGGAGTTTGGGGAGGAGTTAGGGGAGGGATGGGGAAGTTTGGGGGAGGAGGTGGGTGTTCTTTCCTCTGTATCACTGACACAACTCATCTCTTCTTCTTCTGTGACTGTGTCTGCTGCTGGGGCCTTATCCCCATCTGATAGAGACAGAGACGGGGGGAGGGAGAGGAGGGAGAGATGGAGGGGGAGAGAGGGGGAGAGATGGAGGGAGAGAGGGGGGAGAGAGGGGGAGGGAGAGAGAGGGGAGGGAGAGAGACGGAGGGAGAGAGATGGAGGGAGAGAGGGGGAGGGAGAGGGGAGGGGGGAGAGAGGGGAGGGGGAGAGAGGGGAGGGAGAGGGGGGAGAGAGGGGGAGGGAGAGGGGGGAGATGGAGGGAGAGAGGGGGGAGAGGGGGAGGGAGAGAGGGGGAGGGAGAGAGACAGAGGGAGAGAGATGGAGGGAGAGAGGGGGGGAGAGGGGAGGGGAGAGGGGAGGGAGAGAGGGGAGGGAGAGGGGGAGGGAGAGGGGAGGGAGAGGGAGAGGGGAGAGAGGGGAGGGAGAGAGGGGGGGGAGAGGGGGAGAGAGAGGAGGGGAGAGAGAGACAGGGGGAGGGAGAGGGGAGGGAGAGGGAGGGGAGAGAGGGGAGGGAGGGAGGGAGAGAGGGGAGGGGAGAGTGGGGGGGAGAGGGGAGGGGGGAGAGAGGGGAGGGAGAGGGGGAGAGAGAGGGGAGGGAGGGGGAGAGAGGGGAGGGGAGGGAGAGAGAGGGGAGGGAGAGGGAGAGGGGGGAGAGAGAGGGGAGGGAGGGGAGAGAGAGGGGGGGGGAGAGAGAGGGGGAGAGAGAGGGGGGAGAGAGGGGGAGAGAGGGGAGAGGGGAGGGGAGAGATCAGACAGTAGTCTACTGTACGGCGTTATGAAATGACCTCAGATCAGACAGTAGTCTACTGTACTGCGTTATGAAATGACCTCAGATCAGACAGTAGTCTACTGTAAGGCGTTATGAAATGACCTCAGATCAGACAGTAGTCTACTGTACAGCGTTATGAAATGACCTCAGATCAGACAGTAGTCTACTGTACAGCGTTATGAAATGACCTCAGATCAGACAGTAGTCTACTGTAAGGCGTTATGAAATGACCTCAGATCAGACAGTAGTCTACTGTACAGCGTTATGAAATGACCTCAGATCAGACAGTAGTCTACTGTACAGCGTTATGAAATGACCTCAGATCAGACAGTAGTCTACTGTAAGGCGTTATGAAATGACCTCAGATCAGACAGTAGTCTACTGTACAGCGTTATGAAACATGGCTGTCTACAGTACACGGAGAGAGGAATTGTGGGTATGTTTTTAAAACTAAGGTTTGTAAATCTGAATATGTGCTTCATATTATCACATAGACAGGAGGCCTATATATCATCATGTGTGTGCTCTGCAGTGTCTAGACTCTAAGACATTCAGACTACTGCAGCTACATTCAAGTGCAGCAGGGTAGCCTAGTGGTTAGAGTGTTGGACTAGTAACCGGAAGGTTGCAAGTTCAAGTCCTGACAAGGTACAAATCTGTCGTTCTGCCCCTGAACCCACTGTTCCTAGGCCGTCATTGAAAATAAGAATTTGTTCTTAACTGACTTGCCTAGTTAAATAAAGGTAAAATAAAATAAAAAACAAGTATGTGGGAATACTACAGTGATATCTAAAATGATATCCATTTCACCACCATAGATAGTACTTTACTCTGTCTGCTGCTCTGCTACATTGTGTTTGACACTTAGTTTTCTCAATGTGTTCAGAGTCCCCTGGATAACCCCCCCCTCCCTCCCCCCTCCCTCCCCCCCCCCCTCCCCGTGATCACTATGATTGATTTACAAATTGGATTTATCTGAATTTTAGCCCGACTACAACAAATTAATAAAAACATTTAAAAACTAAAATATGACATTTACATAAGACCCTTTACATTTAACATTTACATTTAAGTCATTTAGCAGACGCTCTTATCCAGAGCGACTTACAAATTGGTGCATTCACCTTAAGACATCCAGTGGAACAGTAGTGCATCTAAATCTTTTAAGGGGGGGGGGGTGAGAGGGATTACTCAGTACTTTGTTGAAGCACCTTCGGTAGCGATTACAGCCTCGAGTCTTCTTGGGTAGGACAGCGATTACAGCCTCGAGTCTTCTTGGGTAGGACAGCGATTACAGCCTCGAGTCTTCTTGGGTAGGACAGCGATTACAGCCTCTTGGGTAGGAGTCTTCTTGGGTAGGACAGCGATTACAGCCTCGAGTCTTCTTGGGTAGGACAGCGATTACAGCCTCGAGTCTTCTTGGGTAGGACAGCGATTACAGCCTCGAGTCTTCTTGGGTAGGACAGCGATTACAGCCTCGAGTCTTCTTGGGTAGGACAGCGATTACAGCCTCGAGTCTTCTTGGGTAGGACAGCGATTACAGCCTCGAGTCTTCTTGGGTAGGACAGCGATTACAGCCTCGAGTCTTCTTGGGTAGGACAGCGATTACAGCCTCGAGTCTTCTTGGGTAGGACAGCGATTACAGCCTCGAGTCTTCTTGGGTAGGACAGCGATTACAGCCTCGAGTCTTCTTGGGTAGGACAGCGATTACAGCCTCGAGTCTTCTTGGGTAGGACAGCGATTACAGCCTCGAGTCTTCTTGGGTAGGACAGCGATTACAGCCTCGAGTCTTCTTGGGTAGGACGCTACAAAGTTGGCACACCTGTTTTTGGGGAGTTTCATCAGATCAGATAATCTTGATGGTCTGAGAGTCCTTTAGTTGCCTTTTCCTGAGGAGTGGCTTCCGTCTGGCCACTCTACCATAAAGGCCTGATTGGTGGAGTGCTGCAGAGATGGTGGTCCTTCTGGAAGGTTCTCCTATCTCCACAGAGGAACTCTGGAGCTTTGTCAGAGTGACCATCGGGTTATTGGTCACCTCATCTTCAGTTTGGCCGGGCGGCCAGATCTAGGAAGAGTCTTGGTGGTTCCAAACTTCTTCCATTTAAGAATGATGGAGGCCACTGTGTTCTTGAGGACCTTCAATGCTGCAGACATTTGTTGGTACACTTCCCCAGATCTGTGCCTCGACACAATCCTGTCTCGGAGCTCTACGGACAATTCCTTTGACCTCATGGCTTGGTTTTTGCTCTGACCTGGGCAGTCAACTGTGGGACCTTATATAGACAGGCGTGTGCCTTTCCAAATCATGTCCAAACAATTTAATTTACCACAGGTGGACTCCAGTCAAGTTGTAGAAACATCTCAAGGATGATCAATGGAAACAGGATGCACCTGAGCTCAATTTCGAGTCTCATAACAAAGAGTCTGAATACTTATGTAAATAAGGTATTTCTGTTTTTTTTTTTTTTTTTTGTAATACATTTGCAAACATTTTCTAAAAACCTGTTTTCGCCTTGTCATTATGTATAGTATTGTGATGTCATTATGTATAGTATTGTGATGTCATTATGGGGTATTGTGATGTCATTATGGGATATCGTGTGTAGATTGATGAGGGGAAAAATATTTAATACATTATAGAATAAGGCTGTACCATAACAAAACATGGAAATAGTATTAAAAAAAAATAATAATAATAAAATATAAAATAAATGATAAAATAATTAATAAAATAAATAATTAAATAATTAATTACATAAATAATAGGGATCTGAATACAGAGTCTGTTGTTATGCTTGAAGCTGGTGCTCATGCATTCTCTCCAGGCCTCCCAAAGCGTTTCAAAATGCAGCATCACATCGCAGTTTCTCAACACACTCATACATTCTGCATTAGACAACGGTGTGCAGATCAGTAGCTTCAAACTGCAGTAACTTGTTTGGAGGGTGAGGACAAAGATAAAGCTCTGTCACTGCTTTCAATAAGCAGCACTTCCTGATAGATCACAATATTAAAAAATAATTGTACTTTAAAAAAAAAAAATAACAACACACCACACCCACCCCAAAACATCTTCCCGTGGACTCAAGTCTCTCATATTTATTTTATTTTATTTTATTTTACCTTTATTTAACCAGGCAAGTCAGTTAAGAACACATTCTTATTTTCAATGACGGCCTGGGAACAGTGGGTTAACTGCCTGTTCAGGGGCAAAACGACAGATTTGTACCTTGTCAGCTCGGGGATTCGAACTTGCATCCTTTCAGGTTACTAGGCCAACGCTCTAACCACTAGGCTACCCTGCCGTCAGTACATCTGTTAGCTCATTAACATTCTGATGCTGCTTGTAGAGTCATCAGCATACATGACCACTCTTGCTTTGTTTATTACTTAAGTTAAAGAGAGAAGTGGGCCTAGGCAGCTTCCTTGAGGAACACCACAGTGTATACCTTTACCATTAAAGAACACTTTTTGCATTCTCCTGTCCTGGATAGATAGCTTTCCATCCAGGATAGAGCTGCAGACTTAAAACCATAACATTTGAGTTTTCCTAGTAACAGTTCATGATCAATTACATCAAAGGCAGCATTGAAATCTAGCAACACTGCACCAACTAACTTCCTGTCATCCACACTCATTAACCAATCATCTGTTATTTGTGTTAAGGCTCATACTCGTAGGATGCCCTTCTTTGTATACTGGAAACCCATTATCAGACCATTACATGAGAAATAATCCTTGATTTGTACAGATACCATTTTTTCCAATACTTAACACCAGCAGCAAGCTTATAGGATGACTATAAGGACCAGTGAATGCAGATTTTTTTATCCTTAGGTACTAGAATAACCTTTGACTCTTTCCAGACTTCTGGGCCCACCCCATACATCACTTATTAACCTCTCTTGGGTAGGGGGCAGTATTTTCATGTCCAGATGATGAAAAGCGTGCCCAAAGTATACTACCTGTTACTCAGGCCCAGAAGCTAGGATTTGGATAGAAAACACTCTAAAGTTTCTAAAACTGTTAAAATTATGTCTGTGAGTATAACAGAACTGATATGGCAGGCGAAAACTCGAGGACAAACCCCCCCCCTCAAAAAAAAATTCAGCTTACCACTGTTTTCAATGGCTGTCACTTTTATAATAAGAAGAAATCCTCCCAGATTGCAGTTCCTAGGGCTTCCACTAGATGTCAACAGTCTTTAGAAAGAGTTTCATGCTGGTTTTTGGAAAAATTTGCCAGAAATTGTAGTTTTTCTAGGTGGCTCCCATTTTGGCTGTAGTGTTTCCAAGCGCGTGGAAGAGAGCGCGTTCTTTGGTATTTTTCTCCGGTAAAGACAATAACGATTCTCCGTCTTAAATTTGGAAGTTTATTTACGTATTAGGGTACCTAAGGTTTGATTATAAACGTTGTTTGACTTGTTTGGAATAGTTTATTAGTAACGTTGGGGATTCATTTTGTATGCATTTTGATGGAGGGAAATTGAGTGGATTATTGACTGAAGCGCGCCAGCTAAACTGTGTTTTTATGGATATAAATAAGGACATTATCGAACAAAAGGACCATTTGTGATGTCTGTGAGTAGACCGTCCCACCTGCCCATAAGAAGTTAAAAATATGAGCGATTGGGGCTGATATTTGGGGCTGATATTTGGGGCTGATATTTGGTTAGCTGATATTTGGTTAGCTGATATTTGGTTAGCTGATATTTGGTTAGCTGATATTTGGGGCTGATATTTGGGGCTGATATTTGGTTAGCTGATATTTGGGGCTGATATTTGGTTAGCTGATATTTGGTTAGCTGATATTTGGGGCTGATATTTGGTTAGCTGATATTTGGGGCTGATATTTGGTTAGCTGATATTTGGGGCTGATACTTGGTTAGCTGATATTTGGGGCTGATACTTGGTTAGCTGATATTTGGTTAGCTGATATTTGGGGCTGATATTTGGTTAGCTGATATTTGGTTAGCTGATATTTGGGGCTGATATTTGGTTAGCTGATATTTGGGGCTGATATTTGGTTAGCTGATATTTGGTTAGCTGATATTTGGTTAGCTGATATTTGGGTCTGATACTTGGTTAGCTGATATTTGGGGCTGATATTTGGTTAGCTGATATTTGGGGCTGATATTTGGGGCTGATATTTGGTTAGCTGATATTTGGGGCTGATACTTGGTTAGCTGATATTTGGGGCTGATATTTGGTTAGCTGATATTTGGGGCTGATACTTGGTTAGCTGATATTTGGGGCTGATACTTGGTTAGCTGATATTTGGTTAGCTGATATTTGGGGCTGATATTTGGTTAGCTGATATTTGGTTAGCTGATATTTGGGGCTGATATTTGGTTAGCTGATATTTGGGGCTGATATTTGGTTAGCTGATATTTGGTTAGCTGATATTTGGTTAGCTGATATTTGGGTCTGATACTTGGTTAGCTGATATTTGGGGCTGATATTTGGTTAGCTGATATTTGGGGCTGATATTTGGGGCTGATATTTGGGGCTGATATTTGGTTAGCTGATATTTGGGGCTGATATTTGGTTAGCTGATATTTGGGGCTGATATTTGGTTAGCTGATATTTGGTTAGCTGATATTTGGTTAGCTGATATTTGGGGCTGATATTTGGGGCTGATATTTGGTTAGCTGATATTTGGGGCTGATATTTGGGGCTGATATTTGGTTAGCTGATATTTGGGGCTGATATTTGGGGCTGATATTTGGGGCTGATATTTGGTTAGCTGATATTTGGTTAGCTGATATTTGGTTAGCTGATATTTGGGGCTGATACTTGGTTAGCTGATATTTGGTTAGCTGATATTTGGTTAGCTGATATTTGGGTCTGATACTTGGTTAGCTGATATTTGGGGCTGATATTTGGTTAGCTGATATTTGGGGCTGATACTTGGTTAGCTGATATTTGGGGCTGATATTTGGTTAGCTGATATTTGGGGCTGATACTTGGTTAGCTGTAACTCTGAGCAATTTGTCATCTAGATGATCTGTTCCAGGTGACTTGTCATCCGAAAGAGGCAACAGCCTCCTTTCTACCTCTTCTACTTGATGAAAGTTTAACATGCATTGCCTCTCCTTCATGATACAATCTTTAATAAGGGTATATGTAGGGTTGCAAAGAGTCAGAACATTTCTGGTAAATTTCTGGAATTTTCCATGGGGAGTTAATAAGTCCGGGAATTTGGGGAATTTTATTTAAAATTCATTTAAAAAAAACTTAACTTATAACAGTGAACCTTTTTTTGTGGGATACACATTAAGACAATTCTAGGTCTTGTGGCATATTTTGATGAAACTATCCCCAATTCAATGGATTTGCAACCCTCTGCATGCACAGTGCACTCTTCCATCACATGTACAGCTGATTCTCAAGATCTTGCACACTAATGAGATGCTATTGAGCCCACACTACTACACCGTCTGAGCCAGCTCCTCAAGGACATCATGGCACTGAAAACAATGGATACACTCTACAAGAGAACCAAGGAAATGGTTAGGTATGTGAAGGGTCATCAAGTTATAGCAGCAATCTACCTCACCAAGCAAAGTGAGAAGAATAAGAGTACCACATTGAAGCTGCCCAGCAAGACCCATTGGGGTGGTGTTGTCATCGTGTTTGACAGTCTCCTGGAGGGGAAGGAGTCTCTCCAAGAAATTACCATATCACAGTCTGCCGACATGGACAGCCCCATCAAGAGGATCCTCCTGGATGATATATTTTGGGAGAGAGTGAAACTCTCTGAAACCTATAGCAGTAGCCATTGCACAGATTGAGGGAGACAATGCCATCCTGTCTGTTCAGACTCTGCTTGTAGATGTAAGAGAAGATATCAGTACTGCCCTGCCCACTTCACTGTTGCTCCAAGCAACAAGAAACTACAGTTCTGAAATACATCACAAAGCGTGAAGACTTCTGCCTGAAGCCCATACACGCCACAGCGTACATGTTGGACCCCAAATATACTTGCAAGAGCATCCTGTCTGGTTCAGGGATCAACAAGGCCTATGGTGTCATCACTACTGTGTCTCGCCACCTTGGCCTGGATGAGGGCAAGGTTCTTGGCAGTCTGGCGAAGTACACTTCCAAGCAAGGGCTTTGGGATGGAGATGCAATATGGCAGTCGTGCCAACATATCTCATCAGCCACCTGGTGGAAGGGACTTTGTGGATCTGAGGCTCTTTCCCCTGTTGCCTCAATCATCCTCCAAATCCCACCAACATCAGCCGCCTCAGAGCACAACTGGTCCTTGTTTGGGAGCACACACACCAAAGCACGCAACAGGCTGACCAATACAAGAGTTGAAAAATTGGTGGCCATCCGGGCAGATTTGAGGCTTTTTGTGCCTGACAACGAGCCATCCTCAACAAAAGGTTGGAAAGTGACAGTGAAGATGAGGCCTCAGAGTCTGATGTTCAAGAGGTGGACATTGAGGACGTCCATGGAGAAGACATGGAAGCCTGAGAGTCTGATGTTCAAGAGGTGGACAATGAGGAGGTCCAGGGAGAAGACATGGAAGCCTGAGAGTCTGATGTTCAAGAGGTGGACATTGAGGACGTCCATGGAGAAGACATGGAAGCCTGAGAGTCTGATGTTCAAGAGGTGGACAATGAGGAGGTCCAGGGAGAAGACATGGAAGCCTGAGAGTCTGATGTTCAAGAGGTGGACAATGAGGAGGTCCAGGGAGAAGACATGGAAGCCTGAGAGGAAGACAACCAAAGCTTTAGTTTCTAGACTACCATTTTACAGATGTTGAATACATTGGGAGATGTGATGGATCACTGGGGATCATTCAAGATTCCCGTTCTTTTGTTGTTCAGTGAAATCATCCCATGTGAAGAGTCAACTCATTTAAGTTCAATTCGTAACTAAATAGATTTTTTAAAAATCAAATTGGAAGGATTTAATCATTTGCAATTCTGTCTACGTATGATAAGGTAAAAGGTTTCTGTTTCTGTCTCCATTTAATATGGTAAATATATCCAATACAAAAAAAACATCTACATTTAAATGGTATTAATATTAATTCCCACATATTCCCGTTAATTCCCACATATTCCCGTTAATTCCCATATATTCCCGTTAATTCCCGTTAATTCCCATATATTCCTGTTAATTCCCATATATTCCCGTTAATTCCCATATATTCCTGTTAATTCCCATATATTCCCGTTAATTCCCACATATTCCCGTTAATTCCCATATATTCCCGTTAATTCCCGTTAATTCCCACATATTCCCGTTAATTCCCATATATTCCCGTTAATTCCCACATATTCCCGTTAATTCCCATATATTCCCATTAATTCCCACATATTCCCGTTAATTCCCATATATTCCCGTTAATTCCCGTTAATTCCCATATATTCCTGTTAAATCCCACATATTCCCGTTAATTTCCACATATTCCCGTTAATTCCCATATATTCCCGTTAATTCCCATATATTCCCATTAATTCACATATATTCCCGTTAATTCCCATATATTCCTGTTAATTCCCACATATTCCTGTTAATTCCCATATATTCCTGTTAATTCCCACATATTTCCGTTAATTCCCATATATTCCTGTTAATTCCCGTTAATTCCCACATATTCCTGTTAATTCCCATATATTCCTGTTAATTCCCACATATTTCCGTTATCTCCCACATATTCCCGTTAATTCCCACATATTTCCATTCTAGTTTCCCCAAAATGTGCAACCCTAGGTGTATGACATGGAGCCATCAGTTGGAATCATATCATTCCTCAATTTGTCCACTTTGCCTGTAAAATATTAATTAAAGTATTCCTGTTAATTCCCGTTAATTCCCATATATTCCTGTTAATTCCCACATATTTCCGTTAATTCCCTCATATTCCCATTAATTCCCACATATTCCCGTTAATTCCCATATATTCCCGTTAATTCCCATATATTCCTGTTAATTCCCACATATTCCCGTTAATTCCCACATATTCCCGTTAATTCCCACATATTTCCATTCTAGTTTCCCCAGAATGTGCAACCCTAGGTGTATGACATGGAGCCATCAGTTGGAATCATATCATTCCTCAATTTGTCCACTTTGCCTGTAAAATATTAATTAAAGTAGTTTGCGATGTCGTGTGGTTTTGGAATTAAATATACCCTCTGATTGAACAAAAGAGGGCAGACATGTTCGAATTCCTACCCATAATAGTGTTCAACTTCCTCCACTGTTCACCCCCCCCCATTTACTGATAGAATCCCTTCTTCTTCTTCTTCTTGTTAATCTTGGTCACAAGATTTCTTAATTTACAATAACTTGCTCATCAGAGTGCCAGATTTATCTGCTACTGTTTTGGTCTTTCATCATTGAATCATTACATTTCTCAGCTCGTCATCAATCTGTGGGGGCACCGTTTGACCTCACAGTGCATTTTCTTAAAGGGGCGTGTTTATCAGCTGTACTCATAAATCACTTCTTAAAGGGGTTTATCAGCTATACTCATAACTCATTTCTTAAAGGGGCGTGTTTATCAGCTATTCTCATAACTCATTTCTTAAAGGGGCGTGTTTATCAGCTATACTCATAACTCATTTCTTAAAGGGGCGTGTTTATCAGCTATACTCATAAATCACTTCTTAAAGGGGTTTATCAGCTATACTCATAACTCATTTCTTAAAGGGGCGTGTTTATCAGCTATACTCATAAATCACTTCTTAAAGGGGCTTATCAGCTCTACTCATAACTCATTTCTTAAAGGGGCGTGTTTATCAGCTCTACTCATACATCACTTCTTAAAGGGGCTTATCAGCTCTACTCATAACTCATTTCTTAAAGGGGCGTGTTTATCAGCTCTACTCATACATCACTTCTTAAAGGGGTTTATCAGCTATACTCATAACTCACTTCTTAAAGGGGCGTGTTTATCAGCTATACTCATAAATCACTTCTTAAAGGGGCGGGCTTATCAGCTCTACTCATACATCATTTCATGAACAAACTTAGTGACATTTCAGGATCATCCTTACTACACACTTCTAACCAGATTCTTAATCTCATCCACAACGAGTCCTGATTGAACCCTCTGTAGGACCTGTGGTAGATTACCTTAGGGCCTTTGGTATTGTAGTGTTCCTAGTGAGTGAGTCCTGATTGAACCCTCTGTAGGACCTGTGGTAGATTACCTTAGGGCCAGGTATTTTAGTGTTCCTAGTGAGTGAGTCCTGATTGAATCCTCTATAGGACCTGTGGTAGATTACCTTAGGGCCTCTGGTATTGTAGTGTTCCTAGTGAGTGAGTCCTGATTGAACCCTCTGTAGGACCTGTGGTAGATTACCTTAGGGCCTCTGGTATTGTAGTGTTCCTAGTGAGTGAGTCCTGATTGAACCCTCTATAGAACCTGTGGTAGATTACCTTAGGGCCTTTGGTATTGTAGTGTTCCTAGTGAGTGAGTCCTGATTGAACCCTCTGTAGGACCTGTGGTAGATTACCTTAGGGCCAGGTATTTTAGTGTTCCTAGTGAGTGAGTCCTGATTGAACCCTCTGTAGGACCTTTGGTACCTTAGGGCCTCTGGTATTTTAGTGTTCCTAGTGAGCGAGTCCTGATTGAACCCTCTATAGGACCTGTGGTAGATTACCTTAGGGCCTTTGGTATTGTAGTGTTCCTAGTGAGTGAGTCCTGATTGAACCCTCTGTAGGACCTGTGGTAGATTACCTTAGGGCCAGGTATTTTAGTGTTCCTAGTGAGTGAGTCCTGATTGAACCCTCTATAGGACCTGTGGTAGATTACCTTAGGGCCTCTGGTATTGTAGTGCTCCTAGTGAGTGAGTCCTGATTGAACCCTCTGTAGGACCTGTGGTAGATTACCTTAGGGCCAGGTATTTTAGTGTTCCTAGTGAGTGAGTCCTGATTGAACCCTCTATAGGACCTGCAGTAGATTACCTTAGGGCCTCTGGTATTGTAGTGTTCCTAGTGAGTGAGTCCTGATTGAACCCTCTGTAGGACCTGTGGTAGATTATCTTAGGGCCTTTGGTATTGTAGTGTTCCTAGTGAGTGAGTCCTGATTGAATCCTCTATAGGACCTGTGGTAGATTACCTTAGGGCCTCTGGTATTGTAGTGTTCCTAGTGAGTGAGTCCTGATTGAACCCTCTATAGGACCTGTGGTAGATTACCTTAGGGCCTCTGGTATTGTAGTGTTCCTAGTGAGTGAGTCCTGATTGAACCCTCTATAGGACCTGTGGTAGATTACCTTAGGGCCTCTGGTATTGTAGTGTTCCTAGTGAGTGAGTCCTGATTGAACCCTCTATAGGACCTGTGGTAGATTACCTTAGGGCCAGGTATTGTAGTGTTCCTAGTGAGTGAGTCCTGATTGAACCCTCTCTAGGACCTGTGGTAGATTACCTTAGGGCCAGCCTCTGGTATTGTAGTGTTCCTAGTGAGTGAGTCCTGATTGAACCCTCTATAGGATCTGCGGTAGTTTACCTTAGGGCCAGGTATTGTAGTGCTCCTAGTGAGTGAGTCCTGATTGAACCCTCTATAGGACCTGTGGTAGATTACCTTAGGGCCTCTGGTATTGTAGTGTTCCTAGTGAGTGAGTCCTAATTGAACCCTCTATAGGACCTGTGGTAGATTACCTTAGGGCCTCTGGTATTGTAGTGTTCCTAGTGAGCGAGTCC
This sequence comes from Oncorhynchus nerka, assembly GCF_034236695.1. NCBI lineage: Eukaryota > Metazoa > Chordata > Actinopteri > Salmoniformes > Salmonidae > Oncorhynchus > Oncorhynchus nerka. Next base: position 5,415,191 of record NC_088407.1, on the reverse strand, counting down.
TGATTGAACCCTCTGTAGTGTTCCTAGTGAGTGAGTCCTGATTGAACCCTCTGTAGTGTTCCTAGTGAGCGAGTCCTGATTGAACCCTCTGTAGTGTTCCTAGTGAGCGAGTCCTGATTGAACCCTCTGTAGTGTTCCTAGTGAGTGAGTCCTGATTGAACCCTCTGTAGTGTTCCTAGTGAGCGAGTCCTGATTGAACCCTCTGTAGTGTTCCTAGTGAGCGAGTCCTGATTGAACCCTCTGTAGTGTTCCTAGTGAGTGAGTCCTGATTGAACCCTCTGTAGTGTTCCTAGTGAGCGAGTCCTGATTGAACCCTCTGTAGTGTTCCTAGTGAGGGAGTCCTGATTGAACCCTCTGTAGTGTTCCTAGTGAGCGAGTCCTGATTGAACCCTCTGTAATGTTCCTAGTGAGCGAGTCCTGATTGAACCCTCTGTAGTGTTCCTAGTGAGCGAGTCCTGATTGAACCCTCTGTAGTGTTCCTAGTGAGTTCAACCAGGTTATGATCACTACAACCTGGTGCCACTGATACATCTTTAGAACAACGTTCAGCCACGTTGGTAAAAATGTGATCGATACAAGTTGATGATGTAATACCAGACCCTATCAGTGAAAGTTCTGGTCGGTGATGTCATAACTTGGGTCAGGTGGCATGGCAACAGAAATATGTTTCTCTCCTCATTGGACAGTTGGTGTTCAAAAAAAATATATATATATTTCCCTACTTTCATCAGATATCCAACATTTCACAAATTACATCAAGTTATGTCACATTCGCACCAGGTGGCTTATAGCAGCAACCAACTAGTATAGGTTCCCTACGTGATAGATACAGCTGTACCCATAGAGACTATAGCAGCTGTACCCATAGAGACTATAGCAGTTGTACCCATAGAGACTATAGCAGCTGTACCCATAGAGACTATAGCAGCTGTACCCATAGAGACTATAGCAGTTGTACCCATAGAGACTATAGCAGCTGTACCCATAGAGACTATAGCAGCTGTACCCATAGAGACTATAGCAGTTGTACCCATCAGAGACTATAGCAGCTGTACCCATAGAGACTATAGCAGCTGTGGCCCATAGAGACTATAGCAGTTGTACCCATAGAGACTATAGCAGCTGTACCCATAGAGACTATAGCAGCTGTACCCATAGAGACTATAGCAGTTGTACCCATAGAGACTATAGCAGCTGTACCCATAGAGACTATAGCAGCTGTACCCATAGAGACTATAGCAGTTGTACCCATAGAGACTATAGCAGCTGTACCCATAGAGACTATAGCAGCTGTACCCATAGAAACTATAGCAGTTGTACCCATAGAGACTATAGCAGCTGTACCCATAGAGACTATAGCAGCTGTACCCATAGAGACTATAGCAGCTGTACCCATAGAGCCTATAGCAGCTGTACCCATAGAGCCTATAGCAGCTGTACCCATAGAGACTATAGCAGCTGTACCCATAGAGCCTATAGCAGCTGTACCCATAGAGCCTATAACAGCTGTACCCATAGAGACTATAGCAGCTGTACCCATAGAGACTATAGCAGCTGTACCCATAGAGACTATAGCAGTTGTACCCATAGAGACTATAGCAGCTGTACCCATAGAGACTATAGCAGCTGTACCCATAGAGACTATAGCAGCTGTACCCATAGAGCCTATAGCAGCTGTACCCATAGAGCCTATAGCAGCTGTACCCATAGAGACTATAGCAGCTGTACCCATAGAGCCTATAGCAGCTGTACCCATAGAGCCTATAGCAGCTGTACCCATAGAGACTATAGCAGCTGTACCCATAGAGCCTATAGCAGCTGTACCCATAGAGCCTATAGCAGCTGTACCCATAGAGACTATAGCAGCTGTACCCATAGACTATAGCAGCTGTACCCATAGAGACTATAGCAGCTGTACCCATAGAGACTATAGCAGCTGTACCCATAGAGCCTATAGCTGTACCCATAGAGACTATAGCTGTACCCATAGAGACTATAGCTGTACCCATAGAGACTATAGCAGCTGTACCCATAGAGACTATAGCAGCTGTACCCATAGAGCCTATAGCAGCTGTACCCATAGAGCCTATAGCAGCTGTACCCATAGAGCCTATAGCAGCTGTACCCATAGAGCCTATAGCAGCTGTACCCATAGAGCTTATAGCAGCTGTACCCATAGAGCCTATAGCAGCTGTACCCATAGAGCCTATAGCAGCTGTACCCATAGAGCTTATAGCAGCTGTACCCATAGAGCTTATAGCAGCTGTACCCATAGAGACTATAGCAGCTGTACCCATAGAGACTATAGCAGCTGTACCCATAGAGCCTATAGCAGCTGTACCCATAGAGACTATAGCAGCTGTACCCACAGTGTCTCTAATCCAGTCAACATTAAGTCCTGACGTTGTTTAGCTGGTCTATGATCCTGGATGTAAACTGCAACTCCCTCCAGATCTATTTCTGTCCCTCCTGAACATTTTGTATCCATGTATAGAGATCATGTATAGAGATCATGTATAGAGATCATGTATAGAGATCATGTATAGAGATCAGTATAGAGATCATGTATAGAGATCAGTATAGAGATCAGTATAGAGATCATGTATAGAGATCTCAGCTTCTTCAAAAGAAGAGTCCAAGTGAGTCTCTGATAGGCGCCAAAACATAAATATTGTCTGACTGCACTAAGACAGCACATTTCATTCATTTTTATTCCTTTAAACTGTATACAGTTGATGTCTGAAGTTTACATACACTCAGGTTGGAGTCATTTAAAACTCGTTTTTCAACCACTCCACAAATGTATTGTTAACAAACTATCGTTTTGGCAAGTCAGTTAGGACATCTACTTTGTGCATGACACAAGTCATTTTTACAACAATTGTTAACAGACAGATTATTTCACTTATAATTCACTGTATCACAATTCCAGTAGGTCAGAAGTTTACATACACTAAGTTGACTGTGCCTTTAAACAGCTTGGAAAATTCCAGAAAATTATGTCATGGCTTTAGAAGCTTCTGATAGGCTAATTGGCATCATTTGAGTCAATTGGAGGTGTACCTGTGGATGTATTTCAAGGCCTACCTTCAAACTCAGTGCCTCTTTTGCTTGACATCATGGGAAAATCAAAAGAAATCAGCCAAGACCTCAGAAAAAAATTGTAGACCTCCACAAGTCTGATTCATCCTTGGGAACAATTTCCAATTGTCTGAAGGTATCACGTTCATCTGTACAAACAATAGTACGCAAGTATAAACACCATGGGACCACGCAGCCGTCATACCGCTCAGGAAGGAGATGCGTTCTGTCTCCTAGAGATGAACGTACTTTGGTTTGAAAAGTGCAAATCGATCCCAGAACAACAGCAAAGGACCTTGCGAAGAAGCTGGAGGAAACAGGTACAAAAGTATCTATATCCACAGTAAAACGAGTCCTATATAGACATAACCTGAAAGGCCGCTCAGCAAGGAAGAAGCCACTGGTCCAAACCCGCCATAAAAAAGCCAGACTACAGTTTGCAACTGCACATGGGGACAATGAACATATTTTTTTGAGAAATGTCCTCTGGTCTGATGAAACAAAAATAGAACTGTTTGGCCATAATGACCATCGTTATGTTTGGAGGAAAAAGGGGGAGGCTTGCAAGCCGAAGAACACCATCCCAACCGTGAAGCACGGGGGTGGCAGCATCATGTTGTGGGGTGGCTTGGTTGCAGGAGGGACTAGTGAACTTCACAAAATAGATGCCATCATGAGGCAGGGAAATTATGTGGATATATTGAAGCAACATCTCAAGACATCAGTCAGGAAGTTAAAGCTTGGTCGCAAATGGGTCTTCCAAATGGACAAATGACCCCAAGCATACTTCCAAAATTGTGGCAAAATGGCTTAAGGACAACAAAGTCAAGGTACTGGAGTGGCCATCACAAAGCCCTGACCTCAATCCTATAGAACATTTGTGGGCAGAACTGAAAAAGCGTGTGCGAGCAAGGAGGCCTACAAACCTGACTCAGTTACACCAGCTCTGTCAGGAGGAATGGACCAAAATTCACCCAACTGATTGTGGGAAGCTTGTGGAAGTCTACCCGACACGTTTGACCCAAGTTAAACAATTTAAAGGCAATGCTACCAAATACTAATTGAGTGTATGTAAACTTCTGACCCACTGGGAATGTGATGAAAGAAATAAAAGCTGAAATAAATCATTCTCTCTACTATTATTCTGACATTTCACATTCTTAAAATAAAGTGGTGATCTTAACTGATCTTAGACAGGGAATTTTTTACTAGGATTAAATGTCAGGAATAGTGAAAAACTGAGTTTAAATGTATTTGGCTAAGGTGTATGTAAACTTCCTACTTCAACTGTATATTCACGTGAGCAATTAACAAACCTTCCTTCGGTATATTTACATATATGTCCAGACATGAATCAGCAGTTGGAGTCTGACACGGACCGGTTGAACGAATGCGCCATTGTGAATAAATGTATTACACCAAACATAGAGGTAATAAACATCATGTCCTTCAATGTAGAGGTAATAAAAAATAATTTATATTATTATATATTATATTATATATTATAATTATATTATAATATTATATTTTATTTATAATTTATTTTAAAAAAAATTTACGGCCAAAAGCTATGTTGAATAATTTCCTATTTTATTTTTTACGTTTTTTAATTATTGGCCAGAAGCCAGCTATTACTGGAGTAACTTAATTTACGGCTTAACTTACTGGATTGAACAAGTCTTCAGACAACAGAGCGAATCAGATGCTACACAAGGCCAACTCGGGGTCTGCTGCTCGCCTCCTCGGTGGTCAGCAGCACCGTGAGCTCGGCGTCCGTCTCCACAAGGTGGTCCTCACCTCGTCTCCAGACCCTGTCACGTCTGTCACATGTGCTCAGTGTGAATGAACCTGCTTTCATCTGTGAAGAGCACAGGGTGCCAGTGGCGAATTTGTCATTCTTGGTGCTCTTGCCAGTGCCCAGTCATTTTGGGATATCCATGCGGATTAAAGCTTAGCCAACTTGCTATAATTGTTCAGTGCACTCAGTAATTATGACAACTTCCAGAGGACGTCCTCCAACCTATCGGAGGACGTACTGAAAGCATTACTCAAAACTTCTTCCTGTCTGGGGGGAACAAAGTGAACCACCTTTATGCCCCTTGGTCAATCTGACCCCAGATCCATTTTTATACATTGTTGATGTCTGACCTTGTTAAAACAAGTAGACAAACGTTCGCTGTGTTGTCATTCACTTGCATTGCACACAGTCGTCGTGTGATAGGCTACTGTCAAAGTGACGTCAATACTATTAAACCCCCCCCCCCCTTGCTCTCTTGCTATACGGCCTTTAGAATGGCCATTTCCTCTTATTCAAGGCAGATTCAAATTGGCTACTCTGATCCCATGTAGCTCAGTTAGTAGAATGTGATGTTTACAACGCTAGGGTCGTGGGTTCAATCCTCACGGGGGAGCAGCATTATCAACATTTTTGTTGTTGTTGTTGCGAAAGTCGAAAAGGCTACGACTCATCGCGTCGTGTCACAAATTAGCCTGTAGTTATAATGACTAAAGTTTAATCTCTGAAGTTTAAACTATGAAGCCTGTAAGAATCTCTGATAAACAGGGGAAATATATATATATATATATATATATATATAAATATATATTCACGTCTCCAAATAATTGATTAAAACAAATTGTTTTGCGATGAAGGTCTACATTAGCCTCAACAGCACTCTGTAGGGTAGCACCATGGTGTAGCCGGAGGACAGTTAGCTTCCGTCCTCCTCTGGGTACATTGACTTCAATACAAAACCTAGGAGGCTCATGGTTCTCACCCCCTTCCATAGACTTACACAGTAATTATGAAAACTTCCGGAGGACGTCCTCCAACCTATCAGAGCTCTTGCAGCATGAACTGACATGTTGTCCATCCAATCAAAGGATCAGAGAATGAATCTAGTACTGAAAGCATAAGCTACAGCTAGCTAGCACTGCAGTGTCTAAAATGTGTTGAGTTGTTGACTCATAGAGAGAGAAAGACAATAGTTGAACAGTTTTGAACAAATGAATTTCTTCCAAAAAAAAGAAGCACGAGAGAAATAGAGAGAGAGAGTTGGGGTTTTTTCAGTTTCAATGACTTATCTAGCAAACGCTGCTAGCTAGTTTAGCCTACTGAAACACCCTGCTCAAACAGAGGGATGCTATGTTAGCTAGCTGGCTATAACAGAGGGAAGCTATGTTAGCTAGCTGGCTATAACAGAGGGATGCTATGTTAGCTAGCTGGCTATAACAGAGGGAAGCTATGTTAGCTAGCTGGCTATAACAGAAGGATGCTATGTTAGCTAGCTGGCTATAACAGAAGGATGCTATGTTAGCTAGCTGGCTATAACAGAGGGATGCTATGTTAGCTAGCTGGCTATAACAGAGGGAAGCTATGTTAGCTAGCTGGCTATAACAGAGGGATGCTATGTTAGCTAGCTGGCTATAACAGAGGGAAGCTATGTTAGCTAGCTGGCTATAACAGAAGGATGCTATGTTAGCTAGCTGGCTATAACAGAAGGATGCTATGTTAGCTAGCTGGCTATAACAGAGGGATGCTATGTTAGCTAACTGGCTATGACTTTCCAACACAACACTGGAACTCTTTCAAGTCAAGGTAAGGCTTATGATTTTACAAATGTATTGGCACCGGGGCCAATAACTGCTTACTGACTGTACACTGTAACGTTACTGAATGATTGTAGCGGGTTTACTAACGAGTTCTATTAGCTATGTTGACTATGACGTTACTTCAGCTAATATGGTGACAACGATGTAGGCTGTTTGTAGAGGTTTGGTTTGGCTTGGAAAGGTTTTTTTCACCTGGTCACATACAGCTGATGTGTTGTGCATTGAACTCCACATGCGAAGGGAAGAGGTGAGAGGAGGAGAAATGTGAGAAGGAATACAACGTGGCTGCTATGAAAGTTAACTGTGATCAGGGGTGTATTCATTCGGCCAATTCTGTTGAAAAATGTTTCTTAAAACGGAAGCAAACAGAACAAAACAGGGATAAACATACCTAACTCTCGTTTCCAACTGTTGGACTAATGACTACACCCTAGATCAGCTAGATGCAGGCAAGCGTGTGCAAGGCGATATTGAATGTCACGGTCTGTCACGTCAAATTTATCTCTCGACCTGTGTGCCTACGTTGTAAACTTGAATTCATAGGCTAGGTTGTAGCAACCTCATGAAGGGTACAGGGAACATTCTAGTGTCATGTAGTAACATAAACCCATCACTGTTACATTGAACTGGGTGAATATGAATGACAGTAACCTAAACCTGTCACTGTTACATTGAACTGGGTGAATATGAATGACAGTATCCTAAACCTGTCACTGTTACATTGAACTGGGTGAATATGAATGACAGTATCCTAAACCTGTCACTGTTACATTGAACTGGGGGTAACCTAAACCCATCATACATTGAATGACAGTAACCTAAACCTGTCACTGTTACATTGAACTGGGTGAATGACAGTAACCTAAACCTGTCACTGTTACATTGAACTGGGTGAATGACAGTAACCTAAACCTGTCACTGTTACATTGAACTGGGTGAATGACAGTAACCTAAACCTGTCACTGTTACATTGAACTGGGTGAATATGAATGACAGTAACCTAAACCTGTCACTGTTACATTGAACTGGGTGAATGACAGTAACCTAAACCTGTCACTGTTACAATGAACTGGGTGAATGACAGTAACATAAACCCATGACTGTTACATTGAACTGGGTGAATATGAATGACAGTAACCTAAACCTGTCACTGTTACATTGAACTGGGTGAATATGAATGACAGTAACCTAAACCTGTCACTGTTACATTGAACTGGGTGAATTACAGTAACCTAAACCTGTCACTGTTACATTGAACTGGGTGAATGACAGTAACCTAAACCTATCACTGTTACATTGAACTGGGTGAATATGAATGACAGTAACCTAAACCTGTCACTGTTACATTGAACTGGGTGAATATGAATGACAGTAACCTAAACCTGTCACTGTTACATTGAACTGGGTGAATGACAGTAACCTAAACCTGTCACTGTTACATTGAACTGGGTGAATATGAATGACAGTAACCTAAACCTGTCACTGTTACATTGAACTGGGTGAATATGAATGACAGTAACCTAAACCTGTCACTGTTACATTGAACTGGGTGGATATGAATGACAGTAACCTAAACCTGTCACTGTTACATTGAACTGGGTGAATATGAATGACAGTAACCTAAACCTGTCACTGTTACATTGAACTGGGTGAATATGAATGACAGTAACCTAAACCTGTCACTGTTACATTGAACTGGGTGAATATGAATGACAGTAACCTAAACCTGTCACTGTTACATTGAACTGGGTGAATATGAATGACAGTAACCTAAACCTGTCACTGTTACATTGAACTGGGTGAATGACAGTAACCTAAACCTGTCACTGTTACAATGAACTGAGTGAATGACAGTAACCTAAACCTGTCACTGTTACATTGAACTGGGTGAATGACAGTAACCTAAACCTGTCACTGTTACAATGAACTGGGTGAATGACAGTAACCTAAACCTGTCACTGTTACATTGAACTGGGTGAATGACAGTAACCTAAACCTGTCACTGTTACAATGAACTGGGTGAATGACAGTAACCTAAACCTGTCACTGTTACATTGAACTGGGTGAATGACAGTAACCTAAACCTGTCACTGTTACATTGAACTGGGTGAATGACAGTAACCTAAACCTATTGATGTTACATTGAACTGGGTGAATATGAATGACAGTAACCTAAACCTGTCACTGTTACATTGAACTGGGTGAATGACAGTAACCTAAACCTATCACTGTTACATTGAACTGGGTGAATGACAGTAACCTAAACCCATCACTGTTACATTGAACTGGGTGAATATGAATGACAGTAACCTAAACCTGTCACTGTTACATTGAACTGGGTGAATATGAATGACAGTAACCTAAACCTGTCACTGTTACATTGAACTGGGTGAATATGAATGACAGTAACCTAAACCTGTCACTGTTACATTGAACTAGGTGAATATGAATGACAGTAACCTAAACCTGTCACTGTTACATTGAACTGGGTGAATGACAGTAACCTAAACCTATCACTGTTACATTGAACTGGGTGAATGACAGTAACCTAAACCTGTCACTGTTACATTGAACTGGGTGAATATGAATGACAGTAACCTAAACCTATTGATGTTACATTGAACTGGGTGAATATGAATGACAGTAACCTAAACCTGTCACTGTTACATTGAACTGGGTGAATGACAGTAACCTAAACCTATCACTGTTACATTGAACTGGGTGAATGACAGTAACCTAAACCTGTCACTGTTACATTGAACTGGGTGAATATGAATGACAGTAACCTAAACCTGTCACTGTTACATTGAACTGGGTGAATGACAGTAACCTAAACCTATCACTGTTACATTGAACTGGGTGAATATGAATGACAGTAACTGTTACAAACTGGGTGAATGACAGTCACTGTTACATTGAACTGGGTGAATATGAATGACAGTAACCTAAAGTAACCTAAACCTGTCACTGTTACATTGAACTGGGTGAATGACAGTAACCTAAACCTGTCACTGTGACATTGAACTGGGTGAATGACAGTAACCTAAACCTGTCACTGTTACATTGAACTGGGTGAATTACAGTAACCTAAACCTGTCACTGTTACATTGAACTGGGTGAATATGAATGACAGTAACCTAAACCTGTCACTGTTACATTGAACTGGGTGAATATGAATGACAGTAACCTAAACCTGTCACTGTTGCATTGAACTGGGTGAATATGAATGACAGTAACCTAAACCTGTCACTGTTACATTGAACTGGGTGAATTACAGTAACCTAAACCTGTCACTGTTACATTGAACTGGGTGAATTACAGTAACCTAAACCTGTCACTGTTACATTGAACTGGGTGAATATGAATGACAGTAACCTAAACCTGTCACTGTTACATTGAACTGGGTGAATATGAATGACAGTAACCTAAACCTGTCACTGTTACATTGAACTGGGTGAATGACAGTAACCTAAACCTGTCACTGTTACATTGAACTGGGTGAATATGAATGACAGTAACCTAAACCTGTCACGGTTACATTGAACTGGGTGAATATGAATCATCCAGTATGCTGTAATAGAAATAAGGCTCATAAATAAATAACCTCCCTCATCTTTGAACGGCAGCGACCTCCACTGTCTTTGCCTTCAACACTACGGGCGGCTACAATGTCATCCTCCTCCTGACCAGACAGCATCAGATAGATGGCCAACACGTAGAGAGACAGAGGGGCGCTGTTTCGCTGACTCGGATCTCATGTGGGATACATTCAGCCTCTTGTGAATCGAAGGAAAATAATGAAACGGCAGAGACTAAATATATAGAAAAATATATAGAAAAATATATAGAAAAAATATATAGAAAAAATATATAGAAAAATATATAGAAAAATATATAGAAAAATATATAGAAAAAATATATAGAAAAAATATATAGAAAAAATATATAGAAAAATATATAGAAAAATATATTTTGGGGAGGTCAATTTTGGGCTTCCCTTGGCAGCCATTGGCTGCATTTAGATAAACCCCTATGTTGTAATGGGGTACATTTCAGATTAAACCCCTATGTTGTAATGGGGGTACATTTCAGATTAAACCCCTATGTTGTAATGGGGGTACATTTCAGATTAAACCCCTATGTTGTAATGGGGGTACATTTCAGATTAAACCCCTATGTTGTAATGGGGTACATTTCAGATAAACCCCTATGTTGTAATGGGGTACATTTCAGATAAACCCCTATATTGTAATGGGGTACATTTCAGATTAAACCCCTATGTTGTAATGGGGGTACATTTCAGATTAAACCCCTATGTTGTAATGGGGTACATTTCAGATTAAACCCCTATGTTGTAATGGGGTACATTTCAGATTAAACCCCTATGTTGTAATGGGGTACATTTCAGATAAACCCCTATGTTGTAATGGGGTACATTTCAGATTAAACCCCTATGTTGTAATGGGGTACATTTCAGATAAACCCCTATGTTGTAATGGGGTACATTTCAGATTAAACCCCTATGTTGTAATGGGGTACATCTCATTCTTGTGTTATTATATAAAGCGACGGTAAGGCACATGCATGTGTGTGTGTATAAACCTTAATATGTGCTGTGTGTGTGTGTATAAACCTTAATATGTGCTGTGTGTGTGTGTGTGTGTCTGTGTGTGTGTGTGTGTGTGTGTGTGTGTGTGTGTGTGTGTGTGTGTATAAACCTTAATATGTGCTGTGTGTGTGTGTGTGTGTGTGTGTGTGTGTGTGTGTGTGTGTGTGTGTGTGTGTGTGTGTGTGTGTGTGTGACCGATCGGCAATAACGCTGTCACGAACTGATCCGAGGGACACATTCTCTAACGTCGCTATTGACGTGCTAGAAGCATAGACCTATAATAACGATTAGAAAAGGGTCATGTTTTTTGCTCTACTGTACAAAATGGTCACGATATAACTTGTCTTTCACTGTAACAATGAGGTCGTGTCAATCATCAAAAACATGTTATACTGTCTACAGTTCGTGACACCATTACTGGCCCAGACAGACATCTTATCAAGACCGGACGGACACACGGTAGCCTGCAGTAACCCACCGTAACCTCATTAGACAAAGTAGCCTACAATGTGTGAGGTTACGGTGTGTTTGTGTCCGGATAGATGTATGTCTGCCTGACTGGGTCGGTAATGATGTCACGAGCCAAACTCAACCTTTAGAACCGACTGACCCCGTTATTGATCCACCGGCCCCGCGGTCAAGGCTTGCGGTCACGGCTTGCGTACCCGCTCCAGCTCTCTCGGTTCACAACATGGCTGCCGCCCGCGAGCTGCCGAGGTGCAGTAGATCCAGACCTCTCAGGCTACGGTATTCCACCGCTCATCTCCCTCTCGTGCTACCGTATCCCTTCCCCGTTTCACCTCTCCGCCCCTGGTTACCGCTCCACTGAACAGAGCAGAAAGCAGTTTTACCGAATACACTTACGTGATTGTAGCCCTAAGCGCTGCGGTTGGTCTTGCTTTTTCCGAGGCATTTTCCTTCTTTTTTTTTACATTCTTCTTCTCAGGTTTGTGGGGTGAAACGTGTATCCTTATCTTCGTTGGAACGAAAGGATACTCCGGGACTCCCGTGTAGAGTGTCCTCGTTGGTTAGTAGGGTAGATCCGGGGACTGTCGCGAGCACTGACCGGGGCAGTGGCCGTGCCTGCTGCTTCCCGCGGCTCTGCTCTCTCTCTCTCTCTCTGTCTCTGTGTGTGTGTGTGTGTGTGTGTGTGTGTACAACCAATAATGGAGAAAGATCAAAGGGCAAAAGAGCAGCAGAGGAGACACACACACACAGATAGAGAGAGGAGAGACGGTGAGGAGAGAGAAGGAGAAGAGAGAGAGAGAAGGTGAGAGAGGAGAGGGAAGGAGAGGAGAGAGGAGAGATGGTGAGGAGAGAGAATGAGAGGAGAGAGAAGGTGAGAGAGGAGAGGGAAGGAGAGGAGAGAGGAGAGATGGAGAGGAGAGGGAAGGAGAGAGACAGAAGGAGAGAGAGAAGGAGAGAAGGTGAGAGAGGAGCGGGAAGGAGAGAGAAAGAAGGAGAGGAGAGAGAAGGTGAGAGAGGAGAGGGAAGGAGAGAGAGAAGGAGAAGGAGAGGAGAGAGAAGGTGAGAGAGGAGAGGGAAGGAGAGAGACAGAAGAAGAGAGAGAAGGAGAGAGAGGAGAGGGAAGGAGAGAGAGAGAAGGAGAGGAGAGAGAAGGTGAGAGAGGAGAGGGAAGGAGAGAGAGAAGGAGAAGGAGAGGAGAGAGAAGGTGAGAGAGGAGAGGGAAGGAGAGAGACAGAAGGAGAGAGAGAAGGAGAGGAGAGAGGAGAGAGAAGGAGAGGAGACAGAAGGAGAGGAGAGAGAAGGTGAGAGAGGAGAGGGGAGGAGAGAGACAGAAGGAGAGAGAAGAAGGAGAGGAGAGAAGAGAGAGAAGGAGAGGAGAGAGAATGTGAGAGAGGAGAGGGAAGGAGAGAGACAGAAGGAGAGGAGAGGGAAAGAGAGAGAAGGAGAGGAGAGAGAAGGAAGACAGAAAGTGAATAATAATAATGGATTTTTATAGCACCTTTTTTTTTTTGCAAAGTGCTTTATATAGTAGATATAGATAGATATAATATATATAGTATATATAGATATATATAATATATATAGTATATATAGATATATATAATATATATAGTATATATAGATATATATAATATATATAGTAGATATAGATAGATATAATATATATAGTATATATAGATATATATAATATATATAGTAGATATAGATAGATATAATATATATAGTAGATATAGATATATATAATATATATAGTATATATAGATATATATAATATATATAGTAGATATAGATAGATATAATATATATAGTATATATAGATATATATAATATATATAGTAGATATAGATAGATATAATATATATAGTATATATAGATATATATAATATATATAGTATATATAGATATATATAATATATATAGTATATATAGATATATATAATATATATAGTAGATATAGATAGATATAATATATATAGTATATATAGATAGATATAATATATATAGTATATATAGATATATATAATATATATAGTAGATATAGATATATATAATATATATAGTAGATATAGATAGATATAAATATATATAGTAGATATAGATAGATATAAATATATATAGTAAGGGGGAATCTCACCTCATCCACCACCAATGTGTGGCACCCACCTGGGTGATGCATGGCAACCATTTTGTGAAGGCTCACCCTACATCAGCTATAGCATGGTGGAGAGGTGAGGGTTATGCCAATTAGGAGTGTGTGTGTCTCTTTATATAAAGCGATGGTACGGCTACATTTTTGTACATTCAAACAGCAGTAGTACCAATCTATCTTGTAATTATTAGAGCTCTATAGCTCTAAAGTGTGTGTGTGTGTGTGTGTGTGTGTGTGTGTGTGTGTGTGTGTGTGTGTGTGTGTGTGTGTGTGTGTGTGTGTGTGTGTGTGTGTGAGAGAGAGAGTGAGAGCTTGGTTGAGTGGGACTGGGGAACAGTCCTATAGCCAATTAATTAATGGTCAATGAATATACAATTTAGTGTTTGTGTATATTATTAGTCTTTTATCATCACTAAGGCTGTTGTTGGAAGAATACAGTTGCTTACGAAACTATTCACCCCCCCTTTTGTCATTTTCCCTATTTTTGTTCCCTTGCAACCTGGAATTAAAATATAATTTTTCGGGGAGTTTGTATCATTTGATTTACACAACATGCCTACCACTTTAAAGATGCTAAAAAAATTTTTTTTTTTTTTTTTTTTTTTTTCGGGACTTAACGGTGACCCCGCGGACATGCCGAATTTGCGCCATTCTGGAAAGGACCCCGAAAATAAATTTTAACCATTTTCCAAAAATATATATATATTTTTTTTTTTCGGGACTTAACGGTGACCCCGCGGACATGCCGAATTTGCGCCATTCTGGAAAGGACCCCGAAAAGAAATTTTAACCATTTTCGAAAAAAAAAACATTTTATTTTTATTTCGGGACTTAACGGTGACCCCGCGGACATGCCGAATTTGCGCCATTCTGGAAAGGAAAGATGCTAAATATTTTTTATTGTGAAACAAACAAGACATCAATAGAAAAAAAACTGAACTTGAGCGTAACTATTCAACCCCTCCCCAAAGTCAATACTTTATAGTGACACCTTTTGCAGCAATTACAGCTGCAAGTCTCTTGGGGTATGTCTCTATAAGCTTGGCACATCTAGCCACTGGGATTTTTGCCCATTCTTCAAGGCAAAACTGCTCCAGCTCCTTCAAGTTGGATGGGTTCCGCTGTGTGTGTACAGCAATCTGTAAGTCATACCACAGATTCTCAATTGAGGTCTGAGCTTTGACTAGGCCATTCCAAGACATGTATATGTTTCCCCTTTAAACCTCTCGAGTGTTGCTTTAGCAGTATGCTTAGGGTCATTGTCTTGTCTCAAATCTCTGGAAGACTGAAACAGGTTTCCCTCAAGAATGTCCCTTTATGTAGCACCATCCATCATTCCTTCAATTCTAACCAGTTGCTCAGCCCCTGCCAATGGAAAACATCCCCACAGCATGATGCTGCCACCACCATGCTTCAGTGTGGGGATGGTATTCTCGGGGTGATGAGAGGTGTTGGGTTTGCATCAGACATAGCATTTTCCTTGATGGACAAAAAGCTACATTTTAGTCTTATCTGACCAGAGTACCTTCTTCCATATGTTTGGGGAGTCTCCCACATGCCTTTTGACTAATGCCAAATGTGTTTGCTTGTTTTGTTTTTTAAGCAATGGCTTTTTTTCTGGCCACTCTTCCGTAAAGCCCAGCTCTGTGGAGTGTATGACTTAAAGTGGTTCTATGGACAGATACTCCAATCTCTGCTGTGGAGCTTTGCAGCTCCTTCAGGGTGAGCTTTGGTCTCTTTGTTGCCTCTCTGATTAATTCCTTCCTTGCCTGGTCCGTGAGTTTTGGTGGGCGACCCTCTCTTGGAAGGTTTGTTTTGGTGGGCGACCCTCTCTTGGAAGGTTTGTTTTGGTGGGCGACCCTCTCTTGGAAGGTTTGTTTTGGTGGGCGACCCTCTCTTGGAAGGTTTGTTTTGGTGGGCGACCCTCTCTTGGAAGGTTTGTTTTTTGGTGGGCGACCCTCTCTTGGAAGGAAGGTTTGTTTTTGACCCTCTTTGTTTGTTTTGGGCGACCCTCTCTTGGAAGGTTTGTTTTGGTGGGCGACCCTCCTTGGAAGGTTTGTTTTGGTGGGCGACCCTCTCTTGGAAGGTTTGTTTTGGTGGGCGACCCTCTCTTGGAAGGTTTGTTTTGGTGGGCGACCCTCTCTTGGAAGGTTTGTTTTGGTGGGCGACCCTCTCTTGGAAGGTTTGTTTTGGTGGGCGACCCTCTCTTGGAAGGTTTGTTTGTTTTTTGGTGGGCGACCTCTCTCTCTTGGAAGGTTTGTTTTGGTGGGACCCTCTCGGCCCTCTCTTGGAAGGTTTGTTTTGGTGGGCGACCCTCTCTTGGAAGGTTTGTTTTGGTGGGCGACCCTCTCTTGGAAGGTTTGTTTTGGTGGGCGACCCTCTCTTGGAAGGTTTGTTTTGGTGGGCGACCCTCTCTTGGAAGGTTTGTTTTGGTGGGCGACCCTCTCTTGGAAGGTTTGTTTTGGTGGGCGACCCTCTCTTGGAAGGTTTGTTTTGGTGGGCGACCCTCTCTTGGAAGGTTTGTTTTGGTGGGCGACCCTCTCTTGGAAGGTTTGTTTTGGTGCCATATTCTTTAAATGTTTTAATAATGGATTTAATGGTGCTCTCTGGGATGTTCAAAGTTTCTGATATTTTTGACATTAACCCTGATCTGTACTTCTCAACAACTTTTAGGTTTGTTTTTTTCTGGGGGGCGGACCCTCTCTTGGAAGCGTGGGCGCTTAGTGGTTAGAGTGTAGGGGCGGTAGGGTAGCCTAGTGGTTAGAGTGTAGAGGCGGTATGGTAGCCTAGTGGTTAGAGTGTAGAGGCGGTATGGTAGTCTAGTGGTTAGAGTGTAGAGGCGGTATGGTAGCCTAGTGGTTAGAGTGTAGAGGCGGTATGGTAGTCTAGTGGTTAGAGTGTAGAGGCGGCAGGGTAGCCTAGTGGTTAGAGTGTAGAGGCGGTATGGTAGCCTAGTGGTTAGAGTGTAGAGGCGGTATGGTAGCCTAGTGGTTAGAGTGTAGGGGCGGTAGGGTAGCCTAGTGGTTAGAGTGTAGGGGCGGCAGCGTAGCCTAGTGGTTAGAGTGTAGGGGCGGTAGGGTAGCCTAGTGGTTAGAGTGTAGGGGCGGTAGGGTAGCCTAGTGGTTAGAGTGTAGGGGCGGCAGCGTAGCCTAGTGGTTAGAGTGTAGGGTCGGTAGGGTAGCCTAGTGGTTAGAGTGTAGGGGCGGTAGGGTAGCCTAGTGGTTAGAGTGTAGGGGCGGCAGCGTAGCCTAGTGGTTAGAGTGTAGGGGCGGCAGCGTAGCCTAGTGGTTAGAGTGTAGGGGCGGCAGCGTAGCCTAGTGGTTAGAGTGTAGGGGCGGTAGGGTAGCCTAGTGGTTAGAGTGTAGGGGCGGTAGGGTAGCCTAGTGGTTAGAGTGTAGGGGTGGCAGCGTAGCCTAGTGGTTAGAGTGTAGGTGTGGCAGCGTAGCCTAGTGGTTAGAGTATTGGACTAGTAACCGAAAGGTTGCAAGATCGAATCCCTGGGCTGACAAGGCACAAATCTGTCGTTCTGCCCCAGTTAACCCACTGTTTCTAGGCCATCATTGTAAATAAGAAATTGTTCTTAACTGACTTGCCTAGTTAAATAAAGGTAAAACATGTAGGGCATTGTCCCTTCACTGCCTTGGGATCTCCTTGGACCAAAGGGAAGACTGCCCCCTACTGGTCCTCCAACACCACTTCATAGCCCCTGAATACATATGCACGCACCAATTTTCCATTTATTTAATTTGTGAAACAAGGTCCATTATATGAAATCCAAATCAATTTAAATTACAGGTTGTAATGCAACAAAATAGGAAATACGCCAAGGGAGATGAATACTTTTGCAAGGCACTGTATCATAGTCCATTAGGCTACATTATATTTGCCTTCGGGTGACGTTTAGTTGCTTATAATTTCAGCAGCTGGAGCCTATAGATGCTCTGTGTCATGACTTGTGCCTGTCTCCACCCTCCACCAGGTGTCTCCACCCCCCACCAGGTTACTCCACCCCCCACAAGGTGACTCCACCCCCCACCAGGTGTCTCCACCCCCACCAGGTGTCTCCAGCCCCCTCCAGGTGTCTCCACCCCCACCAGGTGTCTCCACCCCCACCAGGTGACTCCACCCCCCACCAGGTGTCTCCACCCCCACCAGGTGTCTCCAGCCCCCACCAGGTGTCTCCACCCCCCACCAGGTGTCTCCACCCCCCACCAGGTGACTCCAGCCCCCACCAGGTGTCTCCACCCCCCACCAGGTGACTCCGCCCCCACCAGGTGTCTCCAGCCCCCACCAGGTGTCTCCAGCCCCCTCCAGGTGTCTCCACCCCCACCAGGTGTCTCCAGCCCCCACCAGGTGTCTCCACCCCCACCAGGTGTCTCCACACCCCACCAGGTGTCTCCAGCCCCCTCCAGGTGTCTCCACCCCCACCAGGTGTCTCCACCCCCACCAGGTGTCTCCAGCCCCCACCAGGTGTCTCCACCCCCCACCAGGTGACTCCACCCCCACCAGGTGACTCCACCCCCCACCAGGTGTCTCCACCCCCCACCAGGTGTCTCCACCCCCCACCAGGTGTCTCCCATTTGTCCCCATTGTCTCCTGTGTTGTTTTCTGTTTGTCTGTTGCCGGCTCGTCTTGTCAAGTCCAGCGTGTTTTCCCGTTTTCTAGTCCTCCTGGTTCTGACCATTCTGCCCTGCCCTTGCCTGCCATTCTGTACCTTACTGACACTTATGTACTGGATTACTGACCTGTCCTCTGCCTGGCCTTGACCTGTCCCCTGCCTGGCCTTGACCTGTCATTTGCCTGGCCTTGACCTGTCCTCTGCCTGGCCTTGACCTGTCCCCTGCCTGGCCTTGACCTGTCCCCTGCCTGGCTTTGACCTGTCATTTGCCTGGCCTTGACCTGTCCTCTGCCTGGCCTTGACCTGTCCTCTGCCTGGCCTTGACCTGTCCTCTGCCTGGCCTTGACCTGTCCTTTGCCTGGCCTTGACCTGTCCCCTGCCTGGCCTTGACCTGTTGTTTGCCTGGCCTTGACCTGTTGTTTGCCTGGCCTTGACCTGTCCTCTGCCTGGCCTTGACCTGTCCCCTGCCTGGCCTTGACCTGTCCTCTGCCTGGCCTTGACCTGTCCTCTGCCTGGCCTTGACCTGTCCCCTGCCTGGCCTTGACCTGTTGTTTGCCTGGCCTTGACCTGTTTGCCTGGCCTTGACCTGTCCCTTGCCTGGCCTTGACCTGTCCTCTGCCTGGCCTTGACCTGTTTGCCTGGCCTTGACCTGTCCCCTGCCTGGCCTTGACCTGTCCTCTGCCTGGCCTTGACCTGTCCCCTGCCTGGCCTTGACCTGTTGTTTGCCTGGCCTTGACCTGTCTTCTGCCTGGCCTTGACCTGTCCTCTGCCTGGCCTTGACCTGTCCTCTGCCTGGCCTTGACCTGTCCCCTGCCTGGCCTTGACCTGTCCTCTGCCTGGCCTTGACCTGTTGTTTGCCTGGCTTTGACCTGTCTTCTGCCTGGCCTTGACCTGTCCCCTGCCTGGCCTTGACCTGTCCTCTGCCTGGCCTTGACCTGTCCCCTGCCTGGCCTTGACCTGTCCCCTGCCTGGCCTTGACCTGTCCCCTGCCTGGCCTTGACCTGTCTTCTGCCTGGCCTTGACCTGTCCTCTGCCTGGCCTTGACCTGTCCCCTGCCTGACCTTGACCTGTCCTCTGCCTGGCCTTGACCTGTTGTTTGCCTGGCCTTGACCTGTCCCCTGCCTGGCCTTGACCTGTCCTCTGCCTGGCCTTGACCTGTCCCCTGCCTGGCCTTGACCTGTTGTTTGCCTGGCCTTGACCTGTCCTCTGCCTGGCCTTGACCTGTCCTCTGCCTGGCCTTGACCTGTCCCCTGCCTGGCCTTGACCTGTCCTCTGCCTGGCCTTGACCTGTCCCCTGCCTGTCCTTGACCTGTCTTCTGCCTGGCCTTGACCTGTCCTCTGCCTGGCCTTGACCTGTCCCCTGCCTGGCCTTGACCTGTCCTCTGCCTGTCCTTGACCTGTCGTTTGCCTGGCCTTGACCTGTCTTCTGCCTGGCCTTGACCTGTCCTCTGCCTGGCCTTGACCTGTCCCCTGCCTGTCCTTGACCTGTCCTCTGCCTGGCCTTGACCTGTCGTTTGCCTGGCCTTGACCTGTCCCCTGCCCCCCTGTTTTGTTAATAAACATCTGTGATTCGAACTGTCTACATCTGGGTCTTATCCTGAATCCTGATACTCATTTCCAAGATAATGTAGAGGTTTATTTATGAAATATTACCAACAGTAGTTAAAAATGTAAATGACCTAGAGAAGAGTCCCCTAAGCAAGCTGGTCCTGGGGCCCTGTTCACAAACACAAACACACCCCACAGAGCCCCAGGACAGCAGCACAATTAGACCCAACCAAATTATGAGAATATTTTTTTTTTTAAATGACTTGACACATTGGAAAGAATTTATTAAAAAAACATAACAAATGCTATTTAGCCCTAAACAGAGAGTACACAGTGGCAGAATACCTGACCACTGTGACTGACCCAAACTTAAGGAAAGCTTTGACTATGTACAGACTCAGTGAGCATAGCCTTGCTATTGAGAAAGGCTGCCGTAGGCAGACCTGGCTCTCAAGCGAAGACAGGCTATGTGCACACTGCCACAAAATGTGGAAACTGAGCAAGTTTGGAACCACTGTTGTGGAACTCGTACAAAGTAAATCTTAAATGAATTTGTTGAATGTTTTATTAACAGCACGCTGGAGAGGTTCCAACAAACTTGATGCGCCAGAGACGTCTGTCAGGAGCTCTTCTGGGGCAGTCCCGTTAGTTCTCTTATATCCTGCAGACAAGTTATATTTGCATGATTTAGCTTGTAATTAATTCATATATTTTTTAAATTATTATTATTATTATTATTTTTACCCCTTTTTGACACCCCCGGACAGGGCCAAACAGGAAGGATATAACCCCACCCACTTTGCCAAAGCACAGCCCCCACACCACTAGAGG
Source organism: Oncorhynchus nerka (assembly GCF_034236695.1). Taxonomy (NCBI): domain Eukaryota; kingdom Metazoa; phylum Chordata; class Actinopteri; order Salmoniformes; family Salmonidae; genus Oncorhynchus; species Oncorhynchus nerka. The sequence goes on along the minus strand of NC_088407.1, from coordinate 5,394,275 downwards.
GATATCTTCAACCACCAACTTACAAGGCCGAGTATAGCCCACAAAGATCTCCGCCAATGCACAACCCAAGGGGGCGCCAACCCAGACAGGAAGATCAAATCAGTGACTCAACCCACTCAAGTGACGCACCCCTCCTAGGGACGGCATGAAAGAGCACCAGTAAGCCAGTAGAGGCAGAGAATCCCAGTGGAAAGTGGGGAACCGGCCAGGCAGAGACAGCAAGGGCGGTTCGTTGCTCCAGAGCCTTTCCGTTCACCTTCACACTCCTGGGCCAGACTACACTCAATCATATGACCCACTGAAGAGATTAGTCTTCAATAAAGACTTAAAGGTCGAGACCGAGTCTGCGTCTCTCATAAACCACGGCTTCTGGTTGGGATATGTACGTATGGTCACTGTGGGGACAACGTTGTCAATGCACTTATTGATGAAGCCGGTCCTTGGTTTCTCATGTGGTAGAATGTGGTCATTGGTTTCTCATATGGTAGAATGTGGTCATTGGTTTCTCATGTGGTAGAATGTGGTCATTGGTTTCTCATGTGGTAGAATGTGGTCATTGGTTTCTCATGAGGTAGAATGTGGTCATTGGTTTCTCATGTGGTAGAATGTGGTCCTTGGTTTCTCATGTGGTAGAATGTGGTCATTGGTTTCTCATGAGGTAGAATGTGGTCATTGGTTTCTCATGTGGTAGAATGTGTTCATTGGTTTCTCATGTGGTCCGTGGTTTCTCATGTGGTCCTTTGTTTCTCATGTGGTAGAATGTGGTCCTTGGTTTCTCATGTGGTAGAATGTGGTCATTGGTTTCTCATGTGGTCCTTGGTTTCTCATGTGGTCCTTGGTTTCTCATGTGGTAGAATGTGGTCATTGGTTTCTCATGTGGTAGAATGTGGTCATTGGTTTCTCATGTGGTCCTTGGTTTCTCATGTGGTCCTTGGTTTCTCATGTGGTAGAATGTGGTCATTGGTTTCTCATGTGGTAGAATGTTGTACGATCTTTTGAAAAAAGTCAAAGGTAAAGGTCAATGGTCAAAGGATTTCTTATAAGTGTCCGGATTAATGTCCTGCTCCTTGAAAGCGGCAGCTCGAGCCTTTAGCTCGATGCAGACATTGCCTGTAATCCATGGTGTCACTGTGGGGACAACGTCGTCAATGCACTCTTTAATGAAGACGCTGACTGATGTGGTAAACTCCTCAATGTTATCAGATGAATCCTGGAACATATTCTACTCTGTGCAAAACAGTCCTGTAGCTTAGCGTCCGCTTCCTCGGACCACTTCTGCATTGAGCCAGTCACTGTGTACTTTTTTACACAAAATATTGGCACTTTGGGCCCAATTTGGACATTTTCACTTAGGGCTGTACTCCCTTTTGTTGCCAGCGGTTTAGACATTAATGGCTGTGTGTTGAGTTATTTTGAGGGGACAGCACATTTACACTGTTATACACGCTGTACACTCACTACTTTACGTTGTAGCAAAGTGTCATTTCTTCAGTGTTGTCACATGAAAAGATATACTCAAATATTTACAAAAATGAGAGGGATGTACTCACTTTTGTGATATACTGTATATCTGTATATCCAAAAAATCTCAGTTTACATTGGCGCCTTATGTGCAGTAATGTTTTGATTCCAAAACATCCGGTGATTTTGCAGAAATACTCATAATAAACATTGATAAAAGATACAAGTGTTATTCACAGAATTAAAGATAGACTTCTCCTTAATGCAACCGATGTGTCAGATTTTTTTTTTAACTTTATGGAAAAAGCATAATCTGAGAATGGCGCTCAGAGCCCAAAACACTCAGAGAAATATCCACCATTTTGGAGTCAACAGAAGTTGGAAACAACACCATAAATATTCACTTACCTTTGATGATCTTCGTCAGAAGGCACTCCCAGGAATTCCAGTTCGACAATAAATGACTGATTTGTTCCATAAAGTCCATCATTTATGTCCAAATAGCCACTTGTTGTTAGCGTGTTCAGCCCACTAATTCATCTTCATGAGGCGCGAGCACTTCGTCCAGACAAAAACTCAAAAAGTTCCGTTACAGGTCGTAGAAACGAGTCAAACGATGTATGGAATCAATCTTTAGAATGTTTTTAACATAAAACATCAATAATGCTCCAACCGGAGAATTCCTTTGTCTGAAGAAAAGCACTGGAACGAGAGGTAACTCTATCGGGAGCACGCGTCATGAGACCAAGGCACTATGCCAGACCACTGACTCAAGCAGGTCTCATGAGCCCCTCCTTTATAGTAGAAGCCTCATTCAAGTTTCTAAAGACAGTTGACATCTAGTGGAAGCCGTAGGAAGTGCAACTTTATCCATATCTCAATGTGTATTCAGTAGGCCAAGCTTTGAAAAACTACAAACCTCAGATGTCCCACTTCCTGGTTGGATTTTTCTCAGGTTTTCGCCTGCCATATGAGTTCTGTTTTACTCATGGACATCATTCAAAAATCATTTAAAAACTTCAGAGTGTTTTCTATCCAATACTAATAATAATATGCATATATTAGCATCTGGGACAGAGTAGAAGGCAGTTCACTCTGGGCACGCTATTCATCCAAAAGTGAAAATGCTGCACCCTATCACAAAAAGGTTTTAACCCTACCCAGAGAGAGACCCCCCTAACCCTACCCAGAGAGAGACCCCCTAACCCTACACAGAGAGAGACCCCCTTAACCCTACCCAGAGAGAGACCCCCTTAACCCTACCCAGAGAGAGACCCCCTAACCCTACCCAGAGAGAGACCCCCTAACCCTACCCAGAGAGAGACCCCCTAACCCTACCCAGAGAGAGACCCTTTAACCCTACCCAGAGAGAGACCCCTAACCCTACCCAGAGAGAGACCCCCTAACCCTACCCAGAGAGAGACCCCCTAACCCTACCCAGAGAGAGACCATCATTATCATCTAAACTGTATCTCCCTGTATATTATCATCTAAACTGTATATTATCATCTAAACTGTATATTATCATCTAACTGTATATCCCTGTATATTATCATCTAAACTGTATCTCCCTGTATATTATCATCTAACTGTATCTCCCTGTATATTATCATCTAAACTGTATATTATCATCTAAACTGTATATTATCATCTAAACTGTATATTATCATCTAACTGTATATTATCATGTAAAGTGTATATTACTGTATATTATCATGTAAAGTGTATATTACTGTATATTATCATGTAAACTGTATATTACTGTATATTATCATGTAAAGTGTATATTACTGTATATTATCATCTAAACTGTATATTATCATCTAAACTGTATATTATCATGTAAAGTGTATATTACTGTATATTATCATGTAAAGTGTATATTACTGTATATTATCATGTAAACTGTATATTATCATCTAACTGTATATTATCATGTATATTACTGTATATTATCATGTAAAGTGTATATTACTGTATATTATCATGTAAAGTGTATATTACTGTATATTATCATGTAAACTGTATATTACTGTATATTATCATCTAAACTGTATATTATCATGTAAAGTGTATATTACTGTATATTATCATCTAAACTGTATATTACTGTATATTATCATGTAAAGTGTATATTACTGTATATTATCATGTAAAGTGTATATTACTGTATATTATCATGTAAAGTGTATATTACTGTATATTATCATCTAAACTGTATATTATCATGTAAAGTGTATATTACTGTATATTATCATGTAAAGTGTATATTACTGTATATTATCATCTAAACTGTATATTACTGTATATTATCATGTAAAGTGTATATTACTGTATAATATCATGTAAAGTGTATATTACTGTATAATATCTAAACTCTGTCTATCTGTAAAATCTTTAACAAAAACAACTTGTAACTGTTACTGTGTTTGTTAGGCCATTACCATGATTGGCTAGTAGTAGACTAGAAAACAGACCCGTTGAACTATATACTATACTGTACAGACCACAGACCCAGTACTGTACAGACCACAGACCCAGTACTGTACAGACCACAGACCCAGTACTGTACAGACCACAGACCCAGTACTGTACAGACCACAGACCCAGTACTGTACAGACCACAGACCCAGTACTGTACAGAACACAGACCCAGTACTGTACAGACCACAGACCCAGTACTGTACAGACCACAGACCCAGTACTGTACAGAACACAGACCCAGTCCACAGTAAAATAGTACTGTACAGAACACAGACCCAGTACTGTACAGAACACAGACCCAGTACTGTACAGAACACAGACCCAGTACTGTACAGAACACAGACCCAGACCACAGACCCAGTACTGTACAGAACACAGACCCAGTACTGTACAGAACACAGACCCAGTCCACAGTAAAATAGTACTGTACAGAACACAGACCCAGTACTGTACAGAACACAGACCCAGTACTGTACAGAACACAGACCCAGTACTGTACAGAACACAGACCCAGACCACAGACCCAGTACTGTACAGAACACAGACCCAGTACTGTACAGACCACAGACCCAGTACTGTACAGAACACAGACCCAGACCACAGACCCAGTACTGTACAGAACACAGACCCAGTACTGTACAGAACACAGACCCAGACCACAGACCCAGTACTGTACAGAACACAGACCCAGACCACAGACCCAGTACTGTACAGAACACAGACCCAGACCACAGACCCAGTACTGTACAGAACACAGACCCAGACCACAGACCCAGTACTGTACAGAACACAGACCCAGACCACAGACCCAGTACTGTACAGAACACAGACCCAGACCACAGACCCAGTACTGTACAGAACACAGACCACAGAGTTTAAATCACAGTTTTTATTCATACTAGAGAAGAAACCTGTCCTTCTAACATCCGCCCAAACCGAAAGGTTCATCTTTTCAGTACTGAGAGTCTGCATCCTGACTGGCCAATAAGGGGTAGAGTTTCATGTGGGAACACATTGCCATTGGTCCTTGTTGTCACACAGTGTTTGTTTGGTAACAGCATTAGAAAAATCTGAAAACAAAATAATGAATCATCATCAACGTGTTAGTATGTATTACTGACGTTATGCCAAGGCACCTAGGGGCTGCGTCCCAAATGGCCCCCTAGTCCCTACGGCGTGCACTTATTACAGAGCTCTATGGGCCCTGGTCAACAGTAGTGCACTATATATATAGTGCACTTATTACAGAGCTCTATGGGCCCTGGTCAACAGTAGTGTACTAATATATAGTGCACTTATTACAGAGCTCTATGGGCCCTGGTCAACAGTAGTGCACTAATATATATATAGTGCACTTATTTTGACCAGAGCTCTATGGGCCCTGGTTAACAGTAGTGCACTAATATAAATATATATAGGGATTAGGGTGCTATTTGGGAAACACTTCTGACATAGTTTAACATGTTCACTGTTCAGAAAGAAATATAGAAAGTAGAACAGAAACGACTCTCTGACCTGTAGAATAAGGAATCTATAGTCATATAGTCAATCTATAGTCAATCTATAGTCATATCTCCATCTGCTGAACGCTATTGTACTATTGGTTCATGATCAGAGATGTGTAGATCCCCCCACCCCCCACCGGAGTTTATTCAGTGTCTGAAATGGCACCCTATTCTCTATGTAGTGTGCTACCGATGGCCGGGCCTTGGTCAAATGTAGTGCACTTTAACAGTAAATAGGATGGCAATTCAGACACTTCACATTTTCCTCCCCCGGAATACAGACAGGGAGACATCACCAGATGTCTGTCCTTCAACTATGGTAATAACATTTACAAATATATATAATCCCCCCCCCCTGCAAAAGCCTAAACAAGCATTAGAAACTATCAGTAAACTAGTCATTGTTCAAAACCATAAAAAACTGATTGTCAGAAAAGAGTCTTGGAATGTAACATCCCCAGAAGAATAGTTAGAAAGAGGACAATGTCCCAGCTGGCAGGCGGCGTCGTCTCAGAATTCACTTCCTGATGACGATCAGTAGTACTTCTTGTCTCACAGGAAGTGGACACCGTCTTCATGGGGATACAAAAATAGAGACTTCTATGTTCGTATAAAAGTAAACCATCGAATAAAATCATACAAGTTTTGTCATGGTAACCATCACAACCGTTAAGCCCAGGACTACGTGTTCGCGAGTCACGCGGTTGTGACGAGGCACTTGTGTTTCTGTATGTATCCTTCCACCAGAGAGATACATAAAGAGGAAGGAAGTAGTCCCTTCTGTCACAGTTTAAAGGATACTCCCCATGAGGGGGAGTGAATGAGTGTACCACTTCAGATGGGCTGTAGGTCGGTCAACTTCACTCCCTGTGGACACACAATATTTACATTTAGCATAATATTTACATAATATTTACATTTAGCATAATATTTACATAATATTTACATTTAGCGTAATATTTACATTTAGCATAATATTTACATTTAGCATAATATTTACATTTAGCATAATATTTACTATTTACATTTAGCATAATATTTACTATTTACATTTAGCATAATATTTACATTTAGCATAATATTTACATTTAGCATAATATTCCCCAGACACCATACATTTACAATCCCCAGCCACCAATCACAACCTTTACATTTAGCCACCATCAACAAGTGTTGACTCCCCAGCCACCATCAACACAGTTCACAACCTTCCCAGCCACCATCAACACAGTTCACAACCTTCCCCAGACACCATCAAACACATTTAGCAAAATAGCCACCATCAACACAGTTCACAAAGATTATCCCAGACACCATCAACACAGTTCACAACCTTCCCCAGCCACCATCAACACAGTTCACAACCTTCCCCAGCCACCATCAACACAGTTCACAACCTTCCCCAGCCACCATCAACACAGTTCACAACCTTCCCCAGCCACCATCAACACAGTTCACAACCTTCCCCAGACACCATCAACACAGTTCACAACCTTCCCCAGCCAAAACCCTCCACTCCAAACCAACTGATTTAATCCGTAACATCTTAATATACATATATATTTCACAAACAAGTTCGATTTGTCCCCTTCCAAAACCAACAGTGATTAAAACATTCTATATCACAATTAAGGCCAATGAATTAATTGCCAATTAGCACCCCGTTTGTGACCAATTAAGTCCAGGTGAGTAGCTGGGTGTTAGTGGGTTAGACACACAGACCGGAGAGGAGGCGTTTCTCTACTCACACAGACCAGACAGGTAGGTATCAATGCAATAAAATACTAGGCTGTTCCAGGGTGGAGAGAACAGAGGGACCGAGTTAGATAATAGTTGGTGTGATAGATAAATAGATCTCGCTCTGTCTCTGTGTGTGTGTTGTCTACCTTTTGTCTGCTGTTCATCCAGCTCTTGATGGTGGGTACCAGTATTGAACCCAGTAGGATCTGAGCAGGGTGATAGATGAGGAGAGGGACGGAGATCAGAGAGAGATGCTCATACCCCTCAAAAACTATCTTTAACATGGGTATACCTGGAGAGAGGAAAGAGGGGAGGAGAGGGAGGGAAGAGGGGAGGAGAGGGAGGGAAGAGGGGAGGAGAGGGAGGGAAGAGGGGAGGAGAGGGAAGAAGGGGAGGAGAGGGAGGGAAGAGGGGAGGAGAGAGGGAGGGAAGAAGAGGGGAGAAGAGAGGGAGGGGAGAAGAGGGGAGAAGAGAGGGAGGGGAGAAGAGAGGGAGGGAAGAAGAGGGAGGGGAGAAGAGAGGGAGGGAAGAAGAGGGGAGAAGAGAGGGAGGGAAGAGGGTAGAAGAGAGGGAGGGAAGAGGGTAGAAGAGGTAAAGAAAAAATTCATATTATCAGTTGAGAAACACAAGCTTAGCTTGATCCATTTCTGTATCATTTTCATGGTGTTACTGGATTTGATCAAATTCCCGATATTTGTTATTGACATAATAGGTGCATTGAGTCTTTGCAGGTCAGTGTTGGCCAGCTAGCACATTTATGTTACACAAGAGATCCGAGTTCCTGGTTGTATCCGTGTCCAGAAACCAGAATAAACATTTAGTTGTTGCTATGATTTACACCCCCTCCCTTCTCTCATCAAGGGTTTTTACATAACAGTTTCAACTCTGATTTAGACTCCATTTTGTCTCCTGCTTCCTGATCCTCTTTAACAACATTTCCTCGAGCAGATAAACACACCCCTTTTTTTTGTGAAAAGTGAATGATATTTTCTAAACCCAAGGTTTTCTTCTGATCCCATTCAGAGGAGGAAAACAAAAATTCGGGAAATCTTTCAGACATGAGAAACAGACGTACTCTCTCGACTAAATCAAGATACCTACTAAGCTTCCATCTCGGACTCCATCTCGGACTCCGCTGTTGGACAACAGTAAAAATGCACTAAAAAGGGTACAAATTCCTCTTCTTCTTTAAGTCTGACTCAGGCATCATAACTGAGAAGATAAGTGGATGCTTTAAAAAACAAAACGAACATTTTATCATCTCTGCAGACTTTATTTGAGAGAAGAAAAAAAAAAACCCCCACAGTGGTTTAAATTGACCTTGGTCAGTCAAATGACTGCTCTTCCCTCTGCCAGCCACATCAACTTCTAGTGAATCGGTTTTCATTTCAGCAATTCACTATCTGTGATGTGCTAGATGCCTCGCTTAAGATTGATGTAGTAATAATAATCATCATCCACTGGGGCTGATATGCTTCATCCATTTCTGCTGCCGCTCTCTGCCCCCCTGACTACGACTATATCTAGTACTATCCCCAAGGTTTGGAAGGAGGCCCAGGTAATCCCCCTAACGATTATATCTAGTACTCTCCCCAAGGTTTGGAAGGAGGCCCCGGTACTCCCCCTAACGATTATATCTAGTACTATCCCCAAGGTTTGGAAGGAGGCCCAGGTAATCCCCCTAACGATTATATCTAGTACTCTCCCCAAGGTTTGGAAGGAGGCCCCGGTACTCCCCCTAACGATTATATCTAGTACTATCCCCAAGGTTTGGAAGGAGGCCCCGGTACTCCCCCTAACGATTATATCTAGTACTCTCCCCAAGGTTTGGAAGGAGGCCCAGGTACTCCCCCTAACGATTATATCTAGTACTATCCACAAGGTTTGGAAGGAGGCCCCGGTACTCCCCCTAACGATTATATCTAGTACTATCCCCAAGGTTTGGAAGGAGGCCCAGATACTCCCCCTAACGATTATATCTAGTACTATCCACAAGGTTTGGAAGGAGGCCCAGATACTCCCCCTAACGATTATATCTAGTACTATCCACAAGGTTTGGAAGGAGGCCCCGGTACTCCCCCTAACGATTATATCTAGTACTATCCCCAAGGTTTGGAAGGAGGCCCAGGTACTCCCCCTAACGATTATATCTAGTACTATCCACAAGGTTTGGAAGGAGGCCCCGGTACTCCCCCTAACGATTATATCTAGTACCATCCCTAAACAAATGGCAACATCATCTATGTGAACCCGGCTGCTACTTTACTTACAGGCGACAGTGTTAGTACTCATCACTACATTCTCTACCAGAAAGTTGATTGTCCCGCTTTGATTTCACGTACATTGATAGCAATGTATGTTAAATATTTTAACAATAAGTCTGTACCTAACATCATTACTAAGCTTTAGACATATGAGTCACCACTTTTAGTAACAATTTTCAAAATGTTCTGAAATGTGATGTCCTGGTGCCTCTTGGGTAATTCAGGAAGCTGATTGAGGATCTTATTACTGATGAATGTGATGTCCTGGTGCCTCTTGGGTAATTCAGGAGCTGATTGAGGATCTTATTACTGATGAATGTGATGTCCTGGTGCCTCTTGGGTAATTCAGGGAGCTGATTGAGGATCTTATTACTGATGAATGTGATGTCCTGGTGCCTCTTGGGTAATTCAGGAAGCTGATTGAGGATCTTATTACTGATGAATGTGATGTCCTGGTGCCTCTTGGGTAATTCAGGGAGCTGATTGAGGATCTTATTACTGATGAATGTGATGTCCTGGTGCCTCTTGGGTAATTCAGGGAGCTGATTGAGGATCTTATTACTGATGAATGTGATGTCCTGGTGCCTCTTGGGTAATTCAGGAAGCTGATTGAGGATCTTATTACTGATGAATGTGATGTCCTGGTGCCTCTTGGGTAATTCAGGAAGCTGATTGAGGATCGTATTACTGATGAATGTGTTTTATTTTTCTTGGTGCTGATTTTGGATCTTATTACTGATGAATGTGATGTCCTGGTGCTCATCTGTAAAATTCAGAGCTGATTGAGGATCTCAGTGATGTCCTGGTGCCTCTCAGAAGCTTCAGGGAGCTGATTTTGTATTTTTTTAATGTTGAATCCCTGAAAAAAATGAAAGGTTAAATAAAAAATAAATGTAAAAAAAAAAAAGCTTACCCAGGGTGAGAGATTTGTGTGTAGCACAGAACATGATAGCTACTGTGTCAGCTGGAGTAAAACCAGACTGTTTCCTACAGGATGGGAGGGGACTGGGAGGATCTTATTACTGATGAATGTGATGAGGGGGGGACAGGGGATTGAGGAGGGATGGGACGAGTATTTTTTAAATGTCGGGGAGGGGACGTAAAGACGGGAGGGGACGAGGGAGAGGAGGGGACAGGACAGGAGGGGCTGGGGGACAGGATGGGAGGGGACGAGACAGGAGGGGACGACGGACGGGAGGGGACGAGACGGGAGGGGAGGGACGAGAGAGGAGGGGAGGGGACGGGACGAGGACGGGAGGGGACGGGACAGGAGGGGGACGGGGACAGGAGGGAGGGGGACGAGACAGGAGGGGAGGGGACGAGACAGGAGGAGGACAGGAGACAGGAGGGGACGGGACGGGGCGAGGCGGGGAGGGGACAGGGGACGAGACAGGAGGGGCGGAGACGGGGAGGGGCGACAGGAGGGGAGGGGAGAGAGGAGGGGACGGGGCGAGACAGGAGGGGAGGGGACAGGAGAGGAGGGGGACAGGAGGACGAGAGGAGGGGACGGGACGAGACAGGAGGGGACGGGACGAGACAGGAGGGGAGGGGACGAGACAGGAGGGGACGGGACGAGACAGGAGGGGACGGGACGAGACAGGAGGGGACGGGACGAGACAGGAGGAGGGGACGAGAGAGGAGGGGACGGGGACGAGACAGGAGGAGGGGGGACGAGAGACGGGAGAGACAGGAGGGGAGGGGACGAGACAGGAGGGGGGGGGAGGGGACGGGGAGAGGAGGGGACGGGACGGGACAGGAGACGGGAGGAGGACAGGAGGAGGGACGAGAGAGGAGGGGACGGGACGAGACAGGAGGGGAGGGGGAGAGAGAGGAGGGGACGGGGACGAGACAGGAGGGGGAGAGACAGGGACGAGACAGGAGGGGACGGGACGAGACAGGAGGGGAGGGGACGAGACAGGAGGGGACGGGACGAGACAGGAGGGGAGGGACGAGACAGGAGGGGACGGGACGAGACAGGAGGGGACGGGACGAGACAGGAGGGACGGGACGAGACAGGAGGAGGACAGGAGGGGACGGGACAGGAGGGGACGGGGGACGAGACAGGAGGGACGGGGGACAGGAGGGACGAGACAGGAGGGGAGGGGAGACAGGAGGGGAGGGGACGAGACAGGAGGGGACGGGGACGAGACAGGAGGAGGGAGGAGAGAGGAGGGGACGGGACGAGGAGGAGGGGACGGGGAGACAGGAGGGGAGGGGACGAGACAGGAGGAGGGACGAGACAGGAGGGGACGGGACGAGACAGGAGGGGAGGGGACGAGACAGGAGGGGACGGGACGAGACAGGAGGAGGGGACAGGAGGGGCGAGACAGGAGGGGAGGGGACGAGAGGGAGGGGAGACAGGAGGAGGGGAGGGGACGAGAGAGGAGGGGGGACGAGACAGGAGGAGGGAGGAGGGGGACGAGACAGGAGGGAGGGGACGAGAGAGGACGGGACGAGACAGGAGGAGGGGACGAGACAGGAGGGGACGGGACAGGACAGGAGGGAGGGGACGGGAGGAGGGACGGGACGAGACAGGAGGAGGGACGAGACAGGACGGGACGGACAGGAGGAGGGGACGGGAGAGACAGGAGGGGGGGACAGGAGGGGACGAGACAGGAGGGGAGACGAGACAGGAGGGGACGGGACGAGACAGGAGGGGACGGGACGAGACAGGAGGGACGGGACGAGACGGGACGAGACAGGAGGGGACGGGACGAGACAGGAGGGGACGGGACAGGAGGGGACGGGACGAGACAGGAGGGGAGGGCGAGACAGGGAGGGGACGAGAGAGGAGGGGACGGGACGAGAGAGGAGGGGACAGGAGGGGAGGGGACGAGACAGGAGGGGACGGGACGAGACAGGAGACGAGACAGGAGGGACGGGACAGGAGGGGACGGACGGGAGGGGAGGGACGAGAGAGGGGACGGGAGGAGACGGGAGGGGACGGGGGAGGAGGGGACGGGACAGGAGGGGAGGGACGAGGGACAGGAGGGACGGGACGAGACAGGAGGTGAAGGGAGACAGGAGGGGACGAGACAAGAGGGGAGGGGACGAGACAGGAGGGAGGGGACGAGACAGGAGGAGGGGACGAGACAGGAGGGGACGGGACGAGACAGGAGGGGACGGGGGACAGGAGGGGACGGGGGACAGGAGGGGACGGGGGACAGGAGGGGACGGGACAGGAGGGGACGAGACGGGACGGGAGGGGAGGGAGGGGAGGGGACGGGACGAGACAGGAGGGGACGAGACAGGGGAGGGGACGAGACAGGAGGGGACGAGACAGGAGGGGACGGGACAGGAGGGGACGGGACAGGAGGGACGGGACAGGAGGGGACGGGACGAGACAGGAGGGGACGGGACGAGACAGGGGGACGGGACGAGACAGGAGGGGACGGGACAGGAGGGGACGGGACGGGACAGGAGGGGACGGGACGGGACAGGAGGGGACGGGACAGGAGGGGACGGGACAGGAGGGACGAGACAGGAGGGGGAGACAGGAGGGGACGAGACAGGAGGGGACGAGACGAGACAGGAGGGACGGGACGAGACAGGAGGGGACGAGGAGACAGGAGGGGACGGGACGAGACAGGAGGGGACGAGACGAGACAGGAGGGGACGAGACAGGAGGGGAGGGACGAGACAGGAGGGGACGGGACAAGACAGGAGGGGACGGGACAAGACAGGAGGGGACGGGACGAGACAGGAGGGGAGGGACGAGACAGGAGGGGGGGACAGGAGGGGACGAGACAGGAGGGGACGGGGAGACAGGAGGGGACGGGACATGAGGGGACGGGACATGAGGGGAGGGGACGGGACATGAGGACAGGGAGGGGAGGGGGGGACGAGACAGGAGGGGACAGGAGGGGAGGGGACGGGACAGGAGGACAGGAGGGGACGGGACAAGACAGGAGGGGAGGGGACGGGACGAGACAGGAGGGGAGGGGACGGGACGAGACAGGAGGGGACGGGAGGGGAGGGGAGAGAGAGAGAGATCAGAAACTGATTAACACACACCTAAAACATCACAGAGTGAGTATATTGGAAGACATTTTACAGCATGAGATGAACAGAGCCCCATAATCCTAGAGTGACTGTACAGATGAACAGAGCCCCATAATCCTAGAGTGACTGTACAGATGAGAGCAACAGCATGACAGTAACAGTACTACAGTATAACACTAACAGTACTATTAAACTCACTGTGTGGAGAAGACAAACGTCAACAGCATGAAGCTCAGCTGGATGCAGAATACTGGGGAGAGACAACGCATCAGATCAGAGGGTTTAGACAGAACTCACACAGAGAGAGAGAGAGAGAGAGAGAGACACAGAGAGAGAGAGAGACACAGAGAGAGAGAGAGAGAGAGAGAGAGAGAGAGAGAGAGAGAGAGAGAGAGAGAGACAGAGAGGGCGAGAGACAGAGGGCGAGAGACAGAGAGCGAGAGACAGAGAGCGAGAGACAGACTCACTGATGAAGGTGATGAGCAGCAGGCTGAGGTGGTCCAGTTCAATATCCGGGTTAGAGAAGGTCTCACAGAAGGTGGTGTAAATGATCATCAGGAGAACCAAAGAACTGATGGCTCCAAACGGAGGTTTCCTCCTCTCGAGCCAGTCCCTCAGGAACCGCCGGGACACCTGGGATACATAGAGGCTATAAGGGCTTTATAGAGGTGTTATAGACTCCCACAGAAGGTCTCTCTAGCCAGTCCCTCAGGAACCTCCGGGACACCTGGGATACATAGTGGCTATAAGGGCTTTATAGAGGTGTTATAGACTCCCACAGAAGGTCTCTCTAGCCAGTCCCTCAGGAACCGCCGGGACACCTGGGGAGGCTATAGGGCTTTATAGAGGTGTTATAGATAGAGGCTATAGAGGGCTTTATAGAGGTGTTATAGACTCCCACAGAAGGTCTCTCTAGCCAGTCCTTCAGGAACCGCCGGGACACCTGGGATACATAGAGGCTATAAGGGCTTTATAGAGGTGTTATAGACTCCCACAGAAGGTCTCTCTAGCCAGTCCCTCAGGAACCGCCGGGACACCTGGGATACATAGTGGCTATAAGGGCTTTATAGAGGTGTTATAGACTCCCACAGAAGGTCTCCTCCCTAGCCAGTCCCTCAGGAACCGCCGGGACACCTGGGATACATAGTGGCTATAAGGGCTTTATAGAGGTGTTATAGACTCCCACAGAAGGTCTCTCTAGCCAGTCCCTCAGGAACCGCCGGGACACCTGGGATACATAGTGGCTATAAGGGCTTTATAGAGGTGTTATAGACTCCCACAGAAGGTCTCCTCCCTAGCCAGTCCCTCAGGAACCGCCGGGACACCTGGGATACATAGTGGCTATAAGGGCTTTATAGAGGTGTTATAGACTCCCACAGAAGGTCTCTCTAGCCAGTCCCTCAGGAACCGCCGGGACACCTGGGATACATAGTGGCTATAAGGGCTTTATAGAGGTGTTATAGACTCCCACAGAAGGTCTCCTCTCTAGCCAGTCTGTCAGGAAATCTGTTTTTATAAAAAAGCTTATAGTGGTTAAACGGGGTATTATTTGGGCTTTTAACGGGATTATGAAGTGGTTAAACGGGGTATTATTTGGGTTTTTAACAGGATTATAAAGTGGTTAAACGGGGTATTATTTGGGTTTTTAACAGGATTATAAAGTGGTTAAACAGGGTATTATTTGGGTTTTTAACAGGATTATGAAGTGGTTAAACGGGGTATTATTTGGGCTTTTAACAGGATTATAAAGTGGTTAAACGGGGTATTATTTGGGTTTTTAACAGAATTATGAAGTGGTTAAACAGGGTATTATTTGGGTTTTTAACAGGATTATGAAGTGGTTAAACAGGGTATTATTTGGGTTTTTAACAGGATTATGAAGTGGTTAAACAGGGTATTATTTGGGTTTTTAACAGGATTATAAAGTGGTTAAACGGGGTATTATTTGGGTTTTTAACAGGATTATGAAGTGGTTAAACGGGGTATTATTTGGGGCTTTTAACAGGATTATAAAGTGGTTAAACGGGGTATTATTTGGGTTTTTAACAGGATTATGAAGTGGTTAAACGGGGTATTATTTGGGGCTTTTAACAGGATTATAAAGTGGTTAAACAGGGTATTATTTGGGCTTTTAACAGGATTATAAAGTGGTTAAACGGGGTATTATTTGGGTTTTTAACAGGATTATAAAGTGGTTAAACGGGGTATTATTTGGGGCTTTTAACAGGATTATAAAGTGGTTAAACGGGGTATTATTTGGGTTTTTAACAGGATTATGAAGTGGTTAAACGGGGTATTATTTGGGGCTTTTAACAGGATTATAAAGTGGTTAAACAGGGTATTATTTGGGCTTTTAACAGGATTATAAAGTGGTTAAACGGGGTATTATTTGGGGCTTTTAACAGGATTATAAAGTGGTTAAACAGGGTATTATTTGGGCTTTTAACAGGATTATAAAGTGGTTAAACGGGGTATTATTTGGGCTTTTAACAGGATTATAAAGTGGTTAAACGGGGTATTATTTGGGTTTTTAACAGGATTATAAAGTGGTTAAACGGGGTATTATTTGGGTTTTTAACAGGATTATAAAGTGGTTAAACGGGGTATTATTTGGGTTTTTAACAGGATTATAAAGTGGTTAAACGGGGTATTATTTGGGTTTTTAACAGGTTTATAAAAGGTTTTGTAATCTGTGTACTGACGTTGCACAGGATGAAGGGTTTAAAAATACTAACATAAAAAGGTGTTATATTTCTGTATAGGCTTTATAAAAACAGGCTCTATAAACTGACCTGTCCTAGGATGAGAGGAACGACCACAGTCATGAAGAGCTGAGAGAAGATGGAGGAGAAAGGGACAGAGGATGACGAGCCCAGCTGGAAGAGAGGATGAACGAGGGATGAGAATGTGTCAACATATCAGGTACTGACATTGATTATAAAACTCTTTCAGTAGCAGTATGAAACACCTTGGGGACCTCTGGAGCTCTGTCAGAGTGACCATCAGGTTCTTGGTCACCTCTCTGACCAAGGCCCTTCTCCCCCGATTGGTCAGTTTGGCCGGGTGGCCAGCTCTAGGAAGAGTCTTGGTGGTTCCAAACGTCTCTCATTTAAGAATGATGGAGGCCACTGTGTTACTGGGGAACTTCAATGCTGCAGAAATGTTTTGGTGTCCTTCCCCAGATCTGTGCCTCGACACAATCCTGTCTCTGAGCTCTATGGACAATTCCTTCGACCTCCTGGCTTGGTTTTTGCTCTGACCTGGGCAGTCACTGTCAACTGTGGGACCTTATATAGACAGGTGTTTGGCTTTTCCAAACCATGTCCAATCAATTGAATTTACCACAGGTGGACTCCAGTCAAGTTGTAGAAACATCTCAAGGATGATCAATGGAAACAGGATGCACCTGCACATTGACTCGGTACCAGTACCACCTGTGTGTAGATTGACTCGGTACCAGTACCACCTGTGTGTAGATTGACTCGGTACCAGTACAACCTGTGTGTAGATTGACTCGGTACCAGTACAACCTGTGTGTAGATTGACTCGGTACCAGTACAACCTGTGTGTAGATTGACTCGGAACCAGTACAACCTGTGTGTAGATTGACTCGGTACCAGTACCACCTGTGTGTAGATTGACTCGGTACCAGTACCACCTGTGTGTAGATTGACTCGGTACCAGTACCACCTGTGTGTAGATTGACTCGGAACCAGTACCACCTGTGTGTAGATTGACTCGGTACCAGTACCACCTGTGTGTAGATTGACTCGGTACCAGTACCACCTGTGTGTAGATTGACTCGGTACCAGTACCACCTGTGTGTAGATTGACTCGGTACCAGTACAACCTGTGTGTAGATTGACTCGGAACCAGTACCACCTGTGTGTAGATTGACTCGGTACCAGTACCACCTGTGTGTAGATTGACTCGGTACCAGTACCACCTGTGTGTAGATTGACTCGGTACCAGTACCACCTGTGTGTAGATTGACTCGGTACCAGTACCACCTGTGTGTAGATTGACTCGGTACCAGTACCACCTGTGTGTAGATTGACTCGGTACCAGTACCACCTGTGTGTAGATTGACTCGGTACCAGTACCACCTGTGTGTAGATTGACTCGGTACCAGTACCACCTGTGTGTAGATTGACTCGGTACCAGTACAACCTGTGTGTAGATTGACTCGGAACCAGTACAACCTGTGTGTAGATTGACTCGGAACCAGTACCACCTGTGTGTAGATTGACTCGGTACCAGTACCACCTGTGTGTAGCCTCGTTACTGTTATTTTATTGTATAAACTTTATTTAGAAAATATTTTCTTAACTCTTATTTTGTTAAAACTGCATTGGTTATGGGCTTGTAAGTAAGCATTTCAGTGTTAGGTCTACACCTGCATAGCCTGGTTCCTCTCTAGGTTTCTTCCTAGGTTCTGGCCTTTCTAGGGAGTTTTTCGTAGCCACCGTGCTTCTACACCTGCAATGCTTGCTGTTTGGGGTTTTAGGCTGGGTTTCTGTACAGCACTTTGAGATATCAGCTGATGTACGAAGGGCTATATAAATACATTTGATTTAGTGTAGCGTAGTGTATAGTAGTGTAGTGTATAGTAGTGTAGTGTATAGTAGTGTAGTGTATAGTAGTGTAGTGTAGTGTATAGTAGTGTAGTGTATAGTAGTGTAGTGTAGTGTATAGTAGTGTAGTGTATAGTAGTGTAGTGTAGTGTATAGTAGTGTAGTGTATAGTAGTGTAGTGTATAGTAGTGTAGTGTATAGTAGTGTAGTGTAGTGTATAGTAGTGTAGTGTATAGTAGTGTAGTGTATAGTAGTGTAGTGTATAGTAGTGTAGTGTATAGTAGTGTAGTGTATAGTAGTGTAGTGTATAGTAGTGTAGTGTAGTGTAGTGTAGTGTATAGTAGTGTAGTGTAGTGTATAGTAGTGTATAGTAGTGTAGTGTAGTGTATAGTAGTGTATAGTAGTGTATAGTAGTGTAGTGTATAGTAGTGTAGTGTATAGTAGTGTAGTGTATAGTAGTGTAGTGTATAGTAGTGTAGTGTATAGTAGTGTAGTGTATAGTAGTGTAGTGTATAGTAGTGTAGTGTATAGTAGTGTAGTGTATAGTAGTGTAGTGTAGTGTAGTGTAGTGTATAGTAGTGTAGTGTAGTGTATAGTAGTGTATAGTAGTGTAGTGTAGTGTATAGTAGTGTATAGTAGTGTATAGTAGTGTAGTGTATAGTAGTGTAGTGTATAGTAGTGTAGTGTATAGTAGTGTAGTGTAGTGTAGTGTAGTGTATAGTAGTGTAGTGTATAGTAGTGTAGTGTATAGTAGTGTATAGTGTAGTGTAGTGTATAGTAGTGTAGTGTAGTGTATAGTAGTGTAGTGTATAGTGGTGTAGTGTATAGTAGTGTAGTGTATAGCAGTGTAGTGTAGCGTAGTGTATAGTAGTGTAGTGTATAGTAGCGTAGTGTATAGTAGCGTAGTGTATAGTAGTGTAGTGTATAGTAGTGTAGTGTATAGTAGTGTAGTGTAGTGTAGTGTATAGTAGTGTAGTGTATAGTAGTGTAGTGTATAGTAGCGTAGCGTAGCGTATAGTAGCGTATAGTAGTGTAGTGTATAGTAGTGTAGTGTAGCGTAGTGTAGTGTAGCGTAGTGTAGTGTAGCGTAGTGTATAGTAGCGTAGTGTATAGTAGCGTAGTGTATAGTAGTGTAGTGTATAGTGGTGTAGTGTAGTGTAGTGTATAGTAGTGTAGTGTATAGTAGTGTAGTGTATAGTAGTGTATAGTAGTGTAGTGTATAGTAGTGTAGTGTATAGTAGTGTAGTGTATAGTGGTGTAGTGTAGTGTAGTGTATAGTAGTGTAGTGTATAGTAGTGTAGTGTAGTGTATAGTAGTGTAGCGTAGTGTATAGTAGTGTAGTGTATAGTAGTGTAATGATGTACGATGGGCTATATAAATACATTTGATTTGATTTAGTGTAGTGTATAGTAGTGTATAGTAGTGTAGTGTAGTGTATAGTAGTGTAGTGTAGTGTATAGTAGTGTAGTGTATAGTAGTGTAGTGTATAGTAGTGTAGTGTATAGTAGTGTAGTGTATAGTAGTGTAGTGTATAGTAGTGTAGTGTAGTGTATAGTAGTGTAGTGTATAGTAGTGTAGTGTAGTGTATAGTAGTGTAGTGTAGTGTATAGTAGTGTAGTGTAGTGTATAGTAGTGTAGTGTAGTGTAGTGTATAGTAGTGTAGTGTAGTGTATAGTAGTGTAGTGTAGTGTATAGTAGTGTAGTGTAGTGTAGTGTAGTGTATAGTAGTGTAGTGTAGTGTATAGTAGTGTAGTGTATAGTAGTGTAGTGTAGTGTAGTGTATAGTAGTGTATAGTAGTGTAGTGTATAGTAGTGTAGTGTAGTGTATAGTAGTGTAGTGTAGTGTATAGTAGTGTAGTGTATAGTAGTGTATCGTAGTGTAGTGTATAGTAGTGTAGTGTAGTGTATAGTAGTGTAGTGTAGTGTATAGTAGTGTAGTGTAGTGTATAGTAGTGTAGTGTAGCGTAGTGTATAGTAGTGTAGTGTATAGTAGTGTAGTGTATAGTAGTGTAGTGTATAGTAGTGTAGTGTAGTGTATAGTAGTGTAGTGTAGTGTATAGTAGTGTAGTGTATAGTAGTGTAGTGTAGCGTAGTGTAGTGTATAGTAGTGTAGTGTATAGTAGTGTAGTGTATAGTAGTGTATAGTAGTGTAGTGTAGTGTAGTGTATAGTAGTGTAGTGTAGTGTGTAGTATAGTGTAGTGTAGTGTATAGTAGTGTATAGTAGTGTAGTGTATATTAGTGTAGTGTATAGTAGTGTAGTGTATAGTAGTGTAGTGTATAGTAGTGTAGTGTATAGTAGTGTAGTGTATAGTAGTGTAGTGTATAGTAGTGTAGTGTAGTGTAGTGTAGTGTATAGTAGTGTAGTGTATAGTAGTGTAGTGTAGTGTATAGTAGTGTAGCGTATAGTAGTGTAGTGTATAGTAGTGTAGTGTAGTGTAGTGTATAGTAGTGTAGTGTAGTGTATAGTAGTGTAGTGTATAGTAGTGTAGTGTATAGTAGTGTAGTGTAGTGTATAGTAGTGTAGTGTAGTGTAGTGTATAGTAGTGTAGTGTATAGTAGTGTAGTGTATAGTAGTGTAGTGTATAGTAGTGTAGTGTAGTGTATAGTAGTGTAGTGTAGTGTAGTGTATAGTAGTGTAGTGTATAGTAGTGTAGTGTATAGTAGTGTAGTGTATAGTAGTGTAGTGTATAGTAGTGTAGTGTATAGTAGTGTGTAGTGTATAGTAGTGTAGTGTATAGTAGTGTAGTGTATAGTAGTGTAGTGTATAGTAGTGTAGTGTAGTGTATAGTAGTGTAGTGTATAGTAGTGTAGTGTAGTGTATAGTAGTGTAGTGTATAGTAGTGTAGCGTAGTGTATAGTAGTGTAGTGTATAGTAGTGTAATGATGTACGATGGGCTATATAAATACATTTGATTTGATTTAGTGTAGTGTATAGTAGTGTAGCGTAGTGTATAGTAGTGTAGTGTATAGTAGTGTAATGATGTACGATGGGCTATATAAATACATTTGATTTGATTTAGTGTAGTGTATAGTAGTGTATAGTAGTGTAGTGTAGTGTATAGTAGTGTAGTGTAGTGTATAGTAGTGTAGTGTATAGTAGTGTAGTGTATAGTAGTGTATAGTAGTGTAGTGTATAGTAGTGCAGTGTATAGTAGTGTATAGTAGTGTAGTGTATAGTAGTGTATAGTAGTGTAGTGTATAGTAGTGTATAGTAGTGTAGTGTATAGTAGTGTATAGTAGTGTAGTGTATAGTAGTGTAGTGTATAGTAGTGTAGTGTATAGTAGTGTAGTGTATAGTAGTGTAGTGTAGTGTATAGTAGTGTAGTGTAGTGTAGTGTATAGTAGTGTAGTGTAGTGTATAGTAGTGTAGTGTATAGTAGTGTAGTGTAGTGTATAGTAGTGTAGTGTAGTGTAGTGTATAGTAGTGTAGTGTAGTGTAGTGTATAGTAGTGTAGTGTAGTGTATAGTAGTGTAGTGTATAGTAGTGTAGTGTAGTGTATAGTAGTGTATAGTAGTGTAGTGTATAGTAGTGTAGTGTAGTGTATAGTAGTGTAGTGTAGTGTATAGTAGTGTAGTGTATAGTAGTGTAGTGTATAGTAGTGTAGTGTATAGTAGTGTATCGTAGTGTAGTGTATAGTAGTGTAGTGTAGTGTATAGTAGTGTAGTGTAGTGTATAGTAGTGTAGTGTATAGTGTAGTGTATAGTAGTGTATAGTAGTGTAGTGTATAGTAGTGTAGTGTATAGTAGTGTAGTGTATAGTAGTGTAGTGTATAGTAGTGTATAGTAGTGTAGTGTAGTGTATAGTAGTGTAGTGTGTAGTATAGTGTAGTGTATAGTAGTGTATAGTAGTGTAGTGTATAGTAGTGTAGTGTATAGTAGTGTAGTGTAGTGTAGCGTAGTGTAGTGTATAGTAGTGTAGTGTATAGTAGTGTAGTGTATAGTAGTGTAGTGTATAGTAGTGTAGTGTATAGTAGTGTAGTGTATAGTAGTGTAGTGTAGTGTATAGTAGTGTATAGTAGTGTAGTGTATAGTAGTGTAGTGTATAGTAGTGTAGTGTATAGTAGTGTAGTGTATAGTAGTGTATAGTAGTGTAGTGTATAGTAGTGTAGTGTATAGTAGTGTAGTGTATAGTAGTGTAGTGTATAGTAGTGTAGTGTATAGTAGTGTAGTGTAGTGTAGTGTATAGTAGTGTAGTGTAGTGTAGTGTATAGTAGTGTAGTGTATAGTAGTGTAGTGTATAGTAGTGTAGTGTATAGTGTATAGTAGTGTAGTGTATAGTAGTGTAGTGTAGTATAGTGTAGTGTAGTATAGTGTAGTGTATAGTAGTGTAGTGTATAGTAGTGTAGTGTATAGTGGTGTAGTGTATAGTAGTGTAGTGTATAGTAGTGTAGTGTATCATCTCTGTACCCCACACATACAATTATCTGTCAGGTCCCTCATCTCTGTACCCCACACATACAATTATCTGTAAGGTCCCTCATCTCTGTACCCCACACATACAATTATCTGTCAGGTCCCTCATCTCTGTACCCCACACATACAATTATCTGTCAGGTCCCTCATCTCTGTACCCCACACATACAATTATCTGTAAGGTCCCTCATCTCTGTACCCTACACATACAATTATCTGTCAGGTCCCTCATCTCTGTACCCCACACATACAATTATCTGTAAGGTCCCTCATCTCTGTAGAGCAGTGAATTTCAAACACAGATTCAACCACAAAGACCAGGGAGGTTTTCCAATGCCTTGTTAAGAAGGGCCCCAATTGGTAGATGGGTAAAAAAAAGTTGTTATTAACCTATTGGGAAGCAGACATTGAATATCCCTTTGAGCAGGGTGAAGTTATTAATTACACTTTGGATGGTGTATCAATACACTCAGTCACTACAAAGATACAGGCGTCCTTCCTAACTCAGTTGCCGAAGAGGAAGGAAACCGCTCAGGGACTTGAACATGAGGCCAATGGTGACTTTAAAACAGTCACAGAGTTTAATGGCTGTGATAGGTAGAAAACTGAGGATGGATCAACAACATTGTAGTTACTCCACAATACTAACCTGAATTATTTAATGACAGAGTTAAAAGGAAGCCTGTACAGAATAAAATTCCAAAACATGCATCCTGTTTGCAATAAGGCACTAAAGTAATACTTCATGTCCTGAATACAAAGTGTCATGTTTGGGGCAAATCCAATACATCACTGAGTACCACTCTTGATATATTCAAGTATAGTGGTGGCTGCATCATGTTATGGGTATGCTTGTCATCGACAAGGACTAGGGAGTTTTTCCAGGATAAAAATAAATGGAATAAACCTAAGCAGAGGCTAAATCCTAGAGGAAAACCTGGTTCAGTCTGCTTCCCAACAGACACTGGGAGGTGAAATCACCTTTCAGCAGGACAATAACCGAAAACACAAGGCCAGATATACACTGGGAGATGAAATCACCTTTCAGCAGGACAATATCCGAAAACACAAGGCCAGATATACACTGGGAGATGAAATCACCTTTCAGCAGGACAATAACCTAGAACACAAGGCCAAATCTACACTGGAGCTGCTTACCAAGATGACAGTGAATGTTCCTGAGTGGCCTAGTTACAGTTTGGCCTTAGAAATCACCTTGAAAATCTATGGCAAGACTTGAGACTTACCCAGAAAGGTGATTCTAAAATATATTGACTCAGGGGGTTGAATAATTATCTAAATGAAGATTAGTGTTTTATTTTTTCATATTTTTTAATGTAATTTTTTCCCCCCCACTTTGACATGGAGTATTTTGTGAAGATCGTTGACCAAAACAATGACAATTTAAATGAATTTTAATCCTAAACACAACAAAAAGGTGCCAAAGAAAGGTCAAGGGGTTATATAGAATACTTTGTGTCGTGTAGAAAATACTTACAAACAGTAACAGTAGCAGTGGTGTCACTATTATTCCCTGTAGACAGAGAATAGGGATGTCAGACAGGCTCAATACTGTTCCCCCCCCCACACACACACACCACCATCCCCCCACCCCACACACACACACACAACCCACCATCCCCCCC
Source organism: Oncorhynchus nerka (assembly GCF_034236695.1). Taxonomy (NCBI): domain Eukaryota; kingdom Metazoa; phylum Chordata; class Actinopteri; order Salmoniformes; family Salmonidae; genus Oncorhynchus; species Oncorhynchus nerka. The sequence goes on along the minus strand of NC_088407.1, from coordinate 5,370,185 downwards.
ACCCCACACACACACACACACAACCCCCCCACACACACACACCACCATCCCCCCACCCCACACACACACCACCATCCCCCCACCCCACACACACAACTCCCCCCCACACACACACACACACACACTAGTCTACCTTCACATGGCTCCATGGTAGAGGTAAAGAGACACAATTCAGTCTTACCAGGAAGCTTCCGAAGGCGGAGTTAAAGATGGCGGCAGCCTGAGGGAAGAGAATCCCCGTTTATTAAAATGGAACCAACACACGGTAATGTACAGGGATCTGTCCAGCTTGTCGTGTACTAACAGAACGTCCATAATGTCCAGCTAGTTGTGTACTAACAGAACGTCCATAATGTCCAGCTAGTCGTGTACTAACAGGGAAACAGAACGTCCATAATGTCCAGCTAGTCGTGTACTAACAGAACGTCCATAATGTCCAGCTAGTCGTGTACTAACAGGGAAACAGAACGTCCATAATGTCCAGCTAGTCGTGTACTAACAGGGAAACAGAACGTCCATAATGTCCAGCTAGTCGTGTACTAACAGGGAAACAGAACGTCCATAATGTCCAGCTTGTAGTGTACTAACAGAACGTCCATAATGTCCAGCTAGTCGTGTACTAACAGGGAAACAGAACGTCCATAATGTCCAGCTTGTAGTGTACTAACAGAACGTCCATAATGTCCAGCTAGTCGTGTACTAACAGGGAAACAGAACGTCCATAATGTCCAGCTAGTCGTGTACTAACAGAACGTCCATAATGTCCAGCTAGTCGTGTACTAACAGAACGTCCATAATGTCCAGCTAGTCGTGTACTAACAGAACGTCCATAATGTCCAGCTAGTCGTGTACTAACAGGGAAACAGAACGTCCATAATGTCCAGCTTGTCGTGTACTAACAGAACGTCCATAATGTCCAGCTAGTCGTGTACTAACAGAACGTCCATAATGTCCAGCTAGTCGTGTACTAACAGGGAAACAGAACGTCCATAATGTCCAGCTAGTCGTGTACTAACAGAACGTCCATAATGTCCAGCTAGTCGTGTACTAACAGAACGTCCATAATGTCCAGCTAGTCGTGTACTAACAGGGAAACAGAACGTCCATAATGTCCAGCTTGTCGTGTACTAACAGGGAAACAGAACGTCCATAATGTCCAGCTTGTCGTGTACTAACAGAACGTCCATAATGTCCAGCTAGTCGTGTACTAACAGAACGTCCATAATGTCCAGCTAGTCGTGTACTAACAGAACGTCCATAATGTCCAGCTAGTCGTGTACTAACAGAACGTCCATAATGTCCAGCTAGTCGTGTACTAACAGGGAAACAGAACGTCCATAATGTCCAGCTTGTCGTGTACTAACAGAACGTCCATAATGTCCAGCTAGTCGTGTACTAACAGAACGTCCATAATGTCCAGCTAGTCGTGTACTAACAGGGAAACAGAACGTCCATAATGTCCAGCTAGTCGTGTACTAACAGAACGTCCATAATGTCCAGCTAGTCGTGTACTAACAGAACGTCCATAATGTCCAGCTAGTCGTGTACTAACAGGGAAACAGAACGTCCATAATGTCCAGCTTGTCGTGTACTAACAGGGAAACAGAACGTCCATAATGTCCAGCTTGTCGTGTACTAACAGAACGTCCATAATGTCCAGCTAGTCGTGTACTAACAGAACGTCCATAATGTCCAGCTAGTCGTGTACTAACAGAACGTCCATAATGTCCAGCTAGTCGTGTACTAACAGAACGTCCATAATGTCCAGCTTGTCGTGTACTAACAGAACGTCCATAATGTCCAGCTAGTCGTGTACTAACAGAACGTCCATAATGTCCAGCTAGTCGTGTACTAACAGAACGTCCATAATGTCCAGCTAGTCGTGTACTAACAGGGAAACAGAACGTCCATAATGTCCAGCTTGTAGTGTACTAACAGAACGTCCATAATGTCCAGCTAGTCGTGTACTAACAGGGAAACAGAACGTCCATAATGTCCAGCTAGTCGTGTACTAACAGAACGTCCATAATGTCCAGCTTGTCGTGTACTAACAGAACGTCCATAATGTCCAGCTAGTCGTGTACTAACAGAACGTCCATAATGTCCAGCTAGTCGTGTACTAACAGAACGTCCATAATGTCCAGCTTGTCGTGTACTAACAGAACGTCCATAATGTCCAGCTAGTCGTGTACTAACAGGGAAACAGAACGTCCATAATGTCCAGCTTGTCGTGTACTAACAGAACGTCCATAATGTCCAGCTAGTCGTGTACTAACAGGGAAACAGAACGTCCATAATGTCCAGCTTGTCGTGTACTAACGGGGAAATAGAGTGTCATTCCAAATACAACCTGTACGTACGCCGGTATAGGCACCGTCATTGTAAATAAGAATTTGTTCTTAACCGACTTGCACTAGTCGTGTACTAACGGGGAAATAGAGGCCTAGTTAAATAAAAATAAAAACATTGTAAATACCTCGTTCCCCCCCACAGCTTTGGTGAGTATGACAGCAGAGGAGACTGGAGGGGGCATACATCCCACCGTCTGTAACCTAGACGACGCACGCACAGAGACACACACACAACAGGGTCTTTGTCAAGGTCACGTCACCCATGGCAACCGTAAGGTAGAACCACTGGCTGAAGAAAGGACTCTTTCACTCCTCCCCCCCTCCTCCCTCTAGCCCCTCCCCCTCCCAATACAGTATGTAGTTGTGTATTAGGAACATCCGATGGTCCCGCCCCCACACACACACACAAAGCTCCTCCCCCCTTCCTCCCTCTAGCCCCTCCCCCTCCCAATACAGTATGTAGTTGTGTGTTAGAAACATCCGATGGTCCCGCCCCCCTCCACACACACACAAAGGTCCTCCCCCCTTTCTCTCTCTAGCCCCTCCCCCTCCCAATACAGTATGTAGTTGTGTGTTAGGAACATCCGATGGTCCCGCCCCCACACACACAAAGCTCCTCACCCTCAGAGCAGCCAATGGTTTAAAGATAGATACAGAGAAACTCTCTGTGTGTGTGTGTGTGTGTGTGTGTGTGTGTGTGTGTGTGTGTGTGTGTGTGTATACTCACCCTCGGAGTAGCCAAGTGTTGATTGAGGTAAGAGCCAGTAGTTTGATACAGAGCCACATGGCAACAGGGAAGAAGACCAGGGTGAAGGACTGGACAAACAGATGCAGCTTCACATGGAGGAGGGCACTGGTCAACTCCTAGAGGAATATGGAGAGGGAGAGAGAAGCATCATACTGGTCAACTCCTAGAGGAATATGGAGAGAGAGAGAGAGAAGCATCAAACTGGTCAACTCCTAGAGGAATATGGAGAGAGAGAGAAGCATCATACTGGTCAACTCCTAGAGGAATATGGAGAGGGAGAGAGAGAAGCATCAAACTGGTCAACTCCTAGAGGAATATGGAGAGAGAGAGAGAAGCATCATACTGGTCAACTCCTAGAGGAATATGGAGAGAGAGAAGCATCATACTGGTCAACTCCTAGAGGAATATGGAGAGAAGGAGAAGCATCAAACTGGTCAACTCCTAGAGGAATATGGAGAGAGAGAGAGAAGCATCAAACTGGTCAACTCCTAGAGGAATATGGAGAGAAGGAGAAGCATCAAACTGGTCAACTCCTAGAGGAATATGGAGAGAAGGAGAAGCATCATACTGGTCAACTCCTAGAGGAATATGGGGAGAGGGAGAGAAGCATCATACTGGTCAACTCCTAGAGGAATATGGAGAGAAGGAGAAGCATCAAACTGGTCAACTCCTAGAGGAATATGGAGAGAAGGAGAAGCATCATACTGGTCAACTCCTAGAGGAATATGGGGAGAGGGAGAGAAGCATCATACTGGTCAACTCCTAGAGGAATATGGAGAGAGAGAGAGAAGCATCATACTGGTCAACTCCTAGAGGAATACGGAGAGAGAGAGAGAAGCATCAAACTGGTCAACTCCTAGAGGAATATGGAGAGAGAGAGAGAAGCATCATACTGGTCAACTCCTAGACGAATATGGAGAGAGAGAGAGAAGCATCAAACTGGTCAACTCCTAGAGGAATATGGAGAGAGAGAGAGAAGCATCAATGAACCATGCAAACAAAACCCTTTGAGATGAAAATGCTTAATGGAGAATCCCCAATGAAATAGCTTTTTGGAAAATAACTCAACTATACCACAATCGCAAATCATTAGACGGGAGGAGTCTGGATTCACTACGTAAATGTCTCTTTACCTCTGTTTTTAATGACAGGCCGCTGTTGAAGAAAATGGCTGACACCGCAACATAGGTGATTGTGAACTCTGGTCTCAGTGGACCTGAGAGAGAGAGAGAGACAGACAGAGAGAGAGACAGAGAGACAGAGAGAGAGAGAGAGAGACAGAGGGAGAGAGAGAAAGAGGGAGAGAGAGAAAGAGGGAGAGAGAGAAAGAGGGAGAGAGAGAGAGACAGACAGAGAGAGAGACAGAGAGACAGAGAGAGAGAGAGAGAAAGAGGGAGAGAGAGAAAGAGGGAGAGAGAGAGAGAGACAAAGAGGGAGAGAGAGAAAGAGGGAGAGAGAGAAAGAGGGAGAGAGAGAAAGAGGGAGAGAGAGAGAAAAAGAGGGAGAGAGAGAGAAAAAGAGGGAGAGAGAGAGAAAGAGGGAGAGAGAGAGAAAGAGGGAGAGAGAGACAGAGACAGAGAGAGAGAGAGAGAGAGAGAGAGAGGGGGAGAGAGAGAAAGAGGGAGAGAGAACAAGCGAGTTAACTACTAATACATAAGCAAACACAGGTATTAGAACACACAATGGAGCATATAGTGCTCCCGGATATATGGAGCATATAGTGCTCCCGGATATAGGGCGTGTGTGTTGGAGAGTGCCAGGCCTGCGCACTGGTCCGGGGGAGCGCACTGTCTAACGCGTTGGTTTACTGGGTGCGAAGCGTTATCGTGTCACTTCCGCTTTATGTCCGGTTATCGCTGAGAAACTATGAATATGACACTGAAGGCTGAAACAGTAGCTGAAATCGGGTGGGAGCAACTAGCTGACGGTTGTTGGGAAAGGGGGAAAGCTGGTCAGTTGTACAACTGAATGCATTCTCTGTCTCTCTCCAACCCCTGTGAATCAGAGAGGTGTGTTGTCGGTGGTTAGTTAGGTTAGCCCAAGATGTACTCTTAAGGAGTCTATCGTTACCCCTTAGGTTCAACGACCTAATGGTGTTATTCTCTGAGGTAGACTGACTCTTGTAGCCAAAAACGCTATCTAAGCGTGAATCGATTATCAGGTTTTGCGATATGGTTCTAGAAACGTAAAGCCTTTTACTTTCATATCAAAATCATTTCTAAATGAAAAATACGCACTTTCTGTACACTTTTTTTTAACCGGCTTTTATCAAAGTCTCGGTGGACAGTATTTTTCAGTGACGTTTCTGGTGGTCCCCACACAGGGGGTTGGAGAATTGCTAGATAGCTAATAACTGGGTAGCTAATTCTGTCTTCAGTATGTCTTCAATAAACGCGCTGTAACGTGGAGATATTATATTATTTCTCGCTGATATGAAAAGGTCCCTACCGCAAGCGATGCCTGTTAATGTTCAGACCAAGCATCGGGGCTCTTAAACACCCACACAGAGGACGCCTGTTAATGTTCAGACCAAGCATCGGGGCTCTTAACACCCACACAGAGGACGCCTGTTAATGTTCAGACCAAGCATCGGGGCTCTTAACACCCACACAGAGGACGCCTGTTAATGTTCAGACCAAGCATCGGGGCTCTTAACACCCACACAGAGGACGCCTGTTAATGTTCAGACCAAGCATCGGGGCTCTTAACACCCACACAGAGGACGCCTGTTAATGTTCAGACCAAGCATCGGGGCTCTTAACACCCACACAGAGGACGCCTGTTAATGTTCAGACCAAGCATCGGGGCTCTTAACACCCACACAGAGGACGCCTGTTAATGTTCAGACCAAGCATCGGGGCTCTTAACACCCACACAGAGGACGCCTGTTAATGTTCAGACCAAGCATCGGGGCTCTTAACACCCACACAGAGGACGCCTGTTAATGTTCAGACCAAGCATCGGGGCTCTTAACACCCACACAGAGGACGCCTGTTAATGTTCAGACCAAGCATCGGGGATCTTAAACACCCACACAGAGGACGCCTGTTAATGTTCAGACCAAGCATCGGGGCTCTTAACACCCACACAGAGGACGCCTGTTAATGTTCAGACCAAGCATCGGGGCTCTTAACACCCACACAGAGGACGCCTGTTAATGTTCAGACCAAGCATCGGGGATCTTAAACACCCACACAGAGGACGCCTGTTAATGTTCAGACCAAGCATCGGGGCTCTTAACACCCACACAGAAGATGCCTTCGTCCAATGACTAGAGTGTAATGGAGTGATGATCAGGGGATATGTTAGCTCACCTGCTTGAGTGGAGTCTGACAGCTTAACAATGTCCCAATTTGTAGTTTACCTACCATTCTTGTCCGAACCATTATGGCAAATCACAATATCTAACTTACGTGTTGAATAAACTGTTTAGCTAAAAAAACAAAAAAAAACAAATGTGACTATTGAAGACCATTCAGATCAGTGTCAACGGGAACTTACCTCCTTTCAGTCCAACTGCAGGCTGTAGTTTCGCAGACACGATTGCTGCCACTATACCGATAATAAACCATTCTTTCCGTACTCTAGCCAACAGGCCCATATTACCGAGCCTCTACACGGCTCCCCGGGCCGAACCTGACTTCTCTGTCCCGTCCGGACAAGCCCCAATAGCAACAGGAACTTTTGTCAGATTGTCGTTTTGAAGAAGGATTAAAAGAGACACACGATTTCATATCCGTACTAATATTCTGCTAGCAGCACTGACGATGACGTCACTTTCCTATTGTAATGAGGAAATCTTCAAAATAAAAGCCCGCATTTCAAAACCCTGTAAAGGTGGATAAACTCATTCCAATGATATTACTTTTTTTTAAAAAATCAATGTCGATATTTTATTTATTTATTTATTGTGCTTATAAGCAAATGCAAGAAGGAATTTCTGTTTTTTTTAAAAGACCACTATTGAGAAATACAATGTTCAGACTGGTATGGTGACAATGTTGGGCTTTCTAGAGAAAAGAAACAGGATAATTTGTGCAGATGTGAAACAGTGAGGTTGGGAGTACTCGGTAGAGGCTGTAGAATCTATATATAGTGTCATTTCATGGGAAACGGAATAATACGGACTGTTGCTGCCAGTGGTGTAAAGTACTTAGGGCCAAATACTTGAAAGTACTACTTAAAGTAGTTTTTGGGGGTATCAGTACTTTACAATTGATATTTTTTACAACTTTTACATTTACTTCACTACATTTCTAAGGAAAATAATGTTATTTTTTACCCCATACATTTTCCCTCACACACTTCAGTATATTTTACTTTGATACTTAATATGTATCAATTATATTTAATTTGGTACTTCATTATATTTAAAACCGAATACCTTTAGACCTTTTACTCAAGTAGTATTTTACTGGGTGACTTTCACTTTTACTTGAGTCATTTTCTATTAAGGGATCTTTACTTTTACTCAAGAATGATAATTGGGTACTTTTTCCCCCACTGGTTGCTGGCAGGGCCCTGACTATGAGAACACAGAGGTCCACCACTGGTTACTGGCAGGGCCCTGACTATGAGAACACAGAGGTCCACCACTGGTTACTGGCAGGGCCCTGACTATGAGGACACAGAGGTCCACCACTGGTTACTGGCAGGGCCCTATGAGGACACAGAGGTCCACCACTGGTTACTGGCAGGGCCCTGACTATGAGAACACAGGGGTCCACCACTGGTTACTGGCAGGGCCCTATGAGGACACAGAGGTCCACCACTGGTTACTGGCAGGGCCCTGACTATGAGGACACAGAGGTCCACCACTGGTTACTGGCAGGGCCCTATGAGGACACAGATGTCCACCACTGGTTACTGGCAGGGCCCTGACTATGAGGACACAGAGGTCCACCACTGGTTACTGGCAGGGCCCTGACTATGAGGACACAGAGGTCCACCACTGGTTACTGGCAGGGCCCTGACTATGAGAACACAGAGGTCCTCCACTGGTTACTGGCAGGGCCCTGACTATGAGAACACAGGGGTCCACCACTGGTTACTGGCAGGGCCCTATGAGAACACAGAGGTCCACCACTGGTTACTGGCAGGGCCCTGACTATGAGAACACAGAGGTCCATCACTGGTTACTGGCAGGGCCCTATGAGAACACAGAGGTCCACCACTGGTTACTGGCAGGGTCCTGACTATGAGGACACAGAGGTCTACCACTGGTTACTGGCAGGGCCCTGACTATGAGAACACAGAGGTCCACCACTGGTTACTGGCAGGGCCCTGACTATGAGGACACAGAGGTCCATCACTGGTTACTGGCAGGGCCCTATGAGAACACAGAGGTCCACCACTGGTTACTGGCAGGGCCCTGACTATGAGAACACAGAGGTCCATCACTGGTTACTGGCAGGGCCCTATGAGAACACAGAGGTCCACCACTGGTTACTGGCAGGGTCCTGACTATGAGGACACAGAGGTCCACCACTGGTTACTGGCAGGGCCCTATGAGAACACAGAGGTCCACCACTGGTTACTGGCAGGGCCCTGACTATGAGGACACAGCGGTCCACCACTGGTTACTGGCAGGGCCCTATGAGAACACAGAGGTCCACCACTGGTTACTGGCAGGGCCCTATGAGGACACAGAGTTCCACCACTGGTTACTGGCAGGGCCCTGACTATGAGAACACAGAGGTCCACCACTGGTTGCTGGCAGGGCCCTATGAGGACACAGAGTTCCACCACTGGTTACTGGCAGGGCCCTGACTATGAGGACACAGAGGTCCACCACTGGTTACTGGCAGGGCCCTGACTATGAGAACACAGGGGTCCACCACTGGTTACTGGCAGGGCCCTATGAGGACACAGAGGTCTACCACTGGTTGCTGGCAGGGCCCTGACTATGAGGACACAGAGGTCTACCACTGGTTGCTGGCAGGGCCCTGACTATGAGAACACAGAGGTCCACCACTGGTTACTGGCAGGGCCCTATGAGGACACAGAGGTCCACCACTGGTTACTGGCAGGGCCCTATGAGAACACAGAGGTCCACCACTGGTTACTGGCAGGGCCCTGACTATGAGAACACAGAGGTCCACCACTGGTTACTGGCAGGGCCCTATGAGAACACAGAGGTCCACCACTGGTTACTGGCAGGGCCCTATGAGGACACAGAGTTCCACCACTGGTTACTGGCAGGGCCCTGACTATGAGAACACAGAGGTCCACCACTGGTTGCTGGCAGGGCCCTATGAGGACACAGAGTTCCACCACTGGTTACTGGCAGGGCCCTGACTATGAGGACACAGAGGTCCACCACTGGTTACTGGCAGGGCCCTGACTATGAGAACACAGGGGTCCACCACTGGTTACTGGCAGGGCCCTATGAGGACACAGAGGTCTACCACTGGTTGCTGGCAGGGCCCTGACTATGAGGACACAGAGGTCTACCACTGGTTGCTGGCAGGGCCCTGACTATGAGAACACAGAGGTCCACCACTGGTTACTGGCAGGGCCCTATGAGGACACAGAGGTCCACCACTGGTTACTGGCAGGGCCCTATGAGAACACAGAGGTCCACCACTGGTTACTGGCAGGGCCCTGACTATGAGAACACAGAGGTCCACCACTGGTTACTGGCAGGGCCCTATGAGAACACAGAGGTCCACCACTGGTTACTGGCAGGGCCCTATGAGAACACAGAGGTCCACCACTGGTTACTGGCAGGGCCCTGAATATGAGGACACAGAGGTCCACCACTGGTTACTGGCAGGGCCCTGACTATGAGGACACAGAGGTCCACCACTGGTTACTGGCAGGTCCCTGAATATGAGGACACAGAAGTCCACCACTGGTTACTGGCAGGGCCCTGACTATGAGGACACAGAGGTCCATCACTGGTTACTGGCAGGGCCCTGACTATGAGGACACAGAGGTCCACCACTGGTTACTGGCAGGGCCCTATGAGAACACAGAGGTCCACCACTGGTTACTGGCAGGGCCCTGACTATGAGGACACAGAGGTCCACCACTGGTTACTGGCAGGGCCCTATGAGAACACAGATGTCCACCACTGGTTACTGGCAGGGCCCTGACTATGAGAACACAGAGGTCCACCACTGGTTACTGACAGGGCCCTGAATATGAGAACACAGAGGTCCACCACTGGTTACTGGCAGGGCCCTATGAGAACACAGAGGTCCACCACTGGTTACTGACAGGGCCCTGAATATGAGAACACAGAGGTCCACCACTGGTTACTGGCAGGGCCCTATGAGAACACAGAGGTCCACCACTGGTTACTGGCAGGGCCCTGACTATGAGAACACAGAGGTCCACCACTGGTTACTGGCAGGGCCCTATGAGAACACAGAGGTCCACCACTGGTTACTGGCAGGGCCCTGACTATGAGGACACAGAGGTCCACCACTGGTTACTGACAGGGTCCTGACTATGAGAACACAGAGGTCCATCACTGGTTACTGGCAGGGCCCTATGAGAACACAGAGGTCCACCACTGGTTACTGACATGGTCCTGACTATGAGAACACAGAGGTCCATCACTGGTTACTCGCAGGGCCCTATGAGAACACAGAGGTCCACCACTGGTTACTGACAGGGTCCTGACTATGAGGACACAGAGGTCCACCACTGGTTACTGGCAGGGCCCTGACTATGAGGACACAGAGGTCCACCACTGGTTGCTGGCAGGGCCCTGACTATGAGGACACAGAGGTCCACCACTGGTTACTGACAGGGCCCTATGAGGACACAGAGGTCCACCACTGGTTACTGGCAGGGCCCTGACTATGAGAACACAGAGGTCCACCACTGGTTACTGGCAGGGCCCTGACTATGAGGACACAGAGGTCCACCACTGGTTACTGGCAGGGCCCTATGAGAACACAGAGGTCCACCACTGGTTACTGGCAGGGCCCTGACTATGAGAACACAGAGGTCCACCACTGGTTACTGGCAGGGCCCTATGAGAACACAGAGGTCCACCACTGGTTACTGGCAGGGCCCTGACTATGAGGACACAGAGGTCCACCACTGGTTACTGACAGGGTCCTGACTATGAGAACACAGAGGTCCATCACTGGTTACTGGCAGGGCCCTATGAGAACACAGAGGTCCACCACTGGTTACTGACAGGGTCCTGACTATGAGAACACAGAGGTCCATCACTGGTTACTGGCAGGGCCCTATGAGAACACAGAGGTCCACCACTGGTTACTGACAGGGTCCTGACTATGAGGACACAGAGGTCCACCACTGGTTACTGGCAGGGCCCTGACTATGAGGACACAGAGGTCCACCACTGGTTGCTGGCAGGGCCCTGACTATGAGGACACAGAGGTCCACCACTGGTTACTGGCAGGGCCCTGACTATGAGGACACAGAGGTCCACCACTGGTTACTGGCAGGGCCCTGACTATGAGGACACAGAGGTCCACCACTGGTTACTGACAGGGCCCTATGAGGACACAGAGGTCCACCACTGGTTACTGGCAGGGCCCTGACTATGAGAACACAGAGGTCCACCACTGGTTACTGGCAGGGCCCTGACTATGAGGACACAGAGGTCCACCACTGGTTACTGGCAGGGCCCTGACTATGAGGACACAGAGGTCCACCACTGGTTACTGGCAGGGCCCTGACTATGAGGACACAGAGGTCCACCACTGGTTACTGGCAGGGCCCTGACTATGAGGACACAGCGGTCCGGACCTCTGTAATTTTTGCAAATACGTTTTTTAAATACAAACGTTTCAAAACATCTGTTCCCCATGAAGCTACACCATATATAGATGGGTTAGTTGACAACGTCGGCCTCAGAAGTCCTGAGTTGCGATTCGGAATGGCCAGATGGCAACAAGGAGATCCCATGTGGGGAATCGCAGGTGGCTTGTTTCAGCTCGTTTTATTTTGTTCTTGATACCATGTCTTGGTTTGAGGTGTTTTGACTGAAGTAACGTCTATGATAAAAATCCACTCAATAGCTAACCAACAACTATTCCACTGAGGGGAGCTGAAGGATGGGACTGGATGGTGGTCAGAGATAGATGGGAGGGGTTGAGGGGAGCTGAAGGATGGGACTGGATAGTGTTCAGAGATAGATGGGAGGGGTTGAGGGGAGCTGAAGGATGGGACTGGGTGGTGTTCAGAGATAGATGGGAGGGGTTGAGGGGAGCTGAAGGATGGGACTGGATAGTGTTCAGAGATAGATGGGAGGGATTGAGGGGAGCTGAAGGATGGGACTGGATAGTGTTCAGAGATAGATGGGAGGGGTTGAGGGGAGCTGAAGGATGGGACTGGGTGGTGTTCAGAGATAGATGGGAGGGGTTGAGGGAGCTGAAGGATGGGACTGGATAGTGTTCAGAGATAGATGGGAGGGGTTGAGGGGAGCTGAAGGATGGGACTGGGTGGTGATCAGAGATAGATGGGAGGGGTTGAGGGTAGCTGAAGGATGGGACTGGATGGTGTTCAAAGATAGATGGGAGGGGTTGAATGGAGCTGAAAGATGGGACTGGATGGTGGTCAGAGATAGATGGGAGGGGTTGAGGAGAGCTGAAGGATGGGACTGGGTGGTGATCAGAGATAGATGGGAGGGGTTGAGGAGAGCTGAAGGATGGGACTGGGTGGTGATCAGAGATAGATGGGAGGGGTTTGAGGAGAGCTGAAGGATGGGACTGGATGGTGGTCAGAGATAGATGGGAGGGGTTGAGGAGAGCTGAAGGATGGGACTGGGTGGTGGTCAGAGATAGATGGGAGGGGTTGAGGAGAGCTGAAGGATGGGACTGGATGGTGATCAGAGATAGATGGGAGGGGTTTGAGGAGAGCTGAAGGATGGGACTGGGTGGTGGTCAGAGATAGATGGGAGGGGTTGAATGGAGCTGAAAGATGGGACTGGATGGTGGTCAGAGATAGATGGGAGGGGTTGAGGAGAGCTGAAGGATGGGACTGGATGGTGGTCAGAGATAGATGGGAGGGGTTGAATGGAGCTGAAGGATGGGACTGGGTGGTGTTCAGAGATAGATGGGAGGGGTTGAGGAGAGCTGAAGGATGGGACTGGATGGTGTTCAGAGATAGATGGGAGGGGTTGAATGGAGCTGAAAGATGGGACTGGGTGGTGATCAGAGATAGATGGGAGGGGTTGAATGGAGCTGAAAGATGGGACTGGGTGGTGGTCAGAGATAGATGGGAGGGGTTTGAGGGGAGCTGAAGGATGGGACTGGGTGGTGGTCAGAGATAGATGGGAGGGGTTGAATGGAGCTGAAAGATGGGACTGGATGGTGTTCAGAGATAGATGGGAGGGGTTGAATGGAGCTGAAGGATGGGACTGGATGGTGGTCAGAGATAGATGGGAGGGGTTGAGGAGAGCTGAAGGATGGGACTGGGTGGTGGTCAGAGATAGATGGGAGGGGTTGAGGGGAGCTGAAGGATGGGACTGGATGGTGGTCAGAGATAGATGGGAGGGGTTGAGGAGAGCTGAAGGATGGGACTGGATGGTGGTCAGAGATAGATGGGACCAACAACTGTAACAATGTATTTGAGAGACAAATGTTCATTGTACTGATGTGTTCAATAAACATTGGAGACAAAACATGGGTTACATGTTTAAGACAACCCCATCTGTTTTATTTATTTAACTAGGCAAGTCAGTTAAGAACAAATTATTATTTACAATGACAGCCTACCTTGTTCATGACAGCTTTGTTCAGGGGGCAGAACAACAGATTTTTACTTTGTCAGCTCAGGGATTTGATCCTGCGACGTTTTGGTTACTGGCCCAACGCTCTAACCACTTGGCTACCCCATAGTTGTACAGTCAGTTTTGCTGCTAAACAACCAACCCGTCAATAGAGGACTCTTATTTTGAAAAAGAAAAAAATTCGCGGCTGTGTGGCCAGCATGTTATCCTGCTGCCGGGAGAACGGAAATCGGATCGGTAACGTGTTCGTCACTAGTTACTACAGCCACAACGTCATAAACCCCGCCTATTTCTACCGTTTATCTTCTTAAAATCTGATTTGAACCCCTAACCTCAACCATAACATTAACCACACTACTAACCTTATGCCTAACCTTAAATTAAGAACAACAATTTTTGTTTTATTGTATTTTGACGATAGAGTCAATTTGGACTTTGTGGCTGCGTTAACTAGTGCAAACACAAGTAACTCTCGTTTACTTCCTGACACATGATCAAATCGTTGGCGTAAACACCGTAGTAAACGTGTATTGATTTTTAATCTGCGTTGAACGGCTGTCCACAACAGTGTAATAAAAACGCAGCTCAAATCTCCGTTTGAACGTTATTATTTAAATAACAGTCAACTACGTTACAACAGACTTTATCACTCGTTTGATTCCGACGTTAGTATCCTTGATTAGCTATTTGAAATGAGAATGGTTCATCTATTATGGGTATTACGCTTTTACAGTCCCAATATGCAGTTTACAGTCATTTACTGTACCTCTATTATAGGAATATCTGAAGTATGACAGGAACTGAGCATTGCGTCCAAGATGTCCGCCCGTAGATTTAAAAGTAATCTACTCACTCTCGCACACTACCACCACTCCTAACTGGAGTAAACTAATGGACAACAACTCTTAGGCTTCCACTTCCAGCTTCTACTATTTACATTATACAGACACAATCTATTTTACAATAGGTATATTTAGTTTGTTTTTGGTCCCACCCAGCTCCATTCAACCCCTCCCATCTGTCTCTGAACACCATCCAATCCCATCCTTCAGCTCTCCTCAACTCCTCCCATCTATCTCTAAACACCATCCAGTCCCATCTTTCAGCTCCCCTCAACCCCTCCCATCTATCTCTGAACACCATCCTTCAGCTCCATTCAACCCCTCCCATCTGTCTCTGAACACCATCCAGTCATTCAGCTCCATTCAACCCCTCCCATCTATCTCTTAACACCATCCAGTCCCATCTTTCAGCTCCCCTCAACCCCTCCCATCTATCTCTGAACACCATCCAGTCCCATCCTTCAGCTCCCCTCAACCTCTCCCATCTATCTCTGAACACCATCCTTCAGCTCCCCTCAACCCCTCCCATCCCTGAACACCACCTCTCCCATCTATCTCTGAACACCATCCTTCAGCTCCCCTCAACCCCTCCCATCTATCTCTGAACACCATCTTTCAGCTCCCCTCAACCCCTCCCATCTATCTCTGAACACCATCCAGTCCTTCAGCTCCCCTCAACCCCTCCCATCTATCTCTAAACACTATCCAGTCCCATCCTTCAGCTCCCCTCAACCCCTCCCATCTATCTATCTATTCTCATAGTTTCTACAGATTGTAAAATGAAAGCTAAAACACCTTCGCTATGAAGAGAGTTAGATTTTTTTATTTATTATTATCAACACGGTGATAAGAGCATGCACTTCATCTTCTCCTCTGGTCCTCCTCTTCCTCCTCCTCCTCATATCTTTCCCTCTGTTGGAAACAACAGGGTCACGTTCAATTGGGAGCAAAACAGTAGAAAACGTTTTGAAATGTAGAACATGCTACTAGCCTATTTAAGCTACTATCTCCAGTGACAACAGGGATTAAAGCGTTCTATTCTGAAGACCTCCACTATATGCCGTTTCCTTAAATGGCACCGACACAGATGATACATGGAAAGCAAGTGACGTCACCGATTGAAACGCTATTTAGCGCGCATCGCTAACTAGGCTAGACGTTTCACATCCGTTACACTATTTCAAAAGGCAAGACAATACCCCTCCCGTAACCAGACTCACCTGCTGATCCTGTTGTATCAGTGAATACGTTCTGCCTGCTCTCCTTCCAGCCTGTCAGGAGTAGCAGGTCACTGTGTGACGCCGTCTCAACGGAACGACTGTACTTCCTGATCATACTGTAGGCACGGGCACTACCCACAAACACCTGACAATCACAACGGGGGGAAAAAAAAAAAAAAAACGTTTTTTTAAAATAAATTCCTTTTATTTTACGTCAGCAGTTTTCACAAACTGTTTTTACAGATACCCAGCCCCCCCCCCAAAAGAGACAGCAATGCAGAGGTTGGCAGAAGGACAGCGCCTAGGAACAACTCCCTAGAAGGCAGGAACCTAGGAAGAAACCTAGAGGAGGAACCTAGAGGGGAGGAACCTAGAGGGGAGGAACCTAGAGGAGGAACCAGGCCCAGACGGGATCGCCTTTACATGCCAAGTACATTTCCATGTAACCATGGTGATGACAATACATAGAATATACAAGACAGAAGAATCTATCAGCCCTGGTCACATAGTCTGTGTCCCCTATCAGCCCTGGTCACATAGTCTGTGTCCCCTATCAGCCCTGGTCACATAGTCTGTGTCCCCTATCAGCCCTGGTCACATAGTCTGTGTCCCCTATCAGCCCTGGTCACATAGGCTGTGTCCCCTATCAGCCCTGGTCACATAGGCTGTGTCCCCTATCAGCCCTGGTGTCCCCTATCAGCCCTGGTCACATAGTCTGTGTCCCTGGTCACACAGGCTGTCCCCTATCAGCCCTGGTCACATAGTCTGTGTCCCCTATCAGCCCTGGTCACATAGGCTGTGTCCCCTATCAGCCCTGGTCACATAGGCTGTGTCCCCTATCAGCCCTGGTCACATAGGCTGTGTCCCCTATCAGCCCTGGTCACATAGGCTGTGTCCCCTATCAGCCCTGGTCACATAGGCTGTGTCCCCTATCAGCCCTGGTCACACAGGCTGTGTCCCCTATCAGCCCTGGTCACATAGTCTGTGTCCCCTATCAGCCCTGGTCACATAGGCTGTGTCCCCTATCAGCCCTGGTCACACAGGCTGTGTCCCCTATCAGCCCTGGTCACATAGGCTGTGTCCCCTATCAGCCCTGGTCACATAGGCTGTGTCCCCTATCAGCCCTGGTCACATAGGTCACATAGGCTGTGTCCCCTATCAGCCCTGGTCACATAGGCTGTGTCCCCTCATCAGCCCTGGTCACATAGGCTGTGTCCCTATCAGCCCTGGTCACACAGGCTGGTCCTATCAGCCCTGGTCACTAGGCTGTGTCCCCTATCAGCCCTGGTCACATAGGCTGTGTCCCCTATCAGCCCTGGTCACATAGGCTCCCCTATCAGCCCTGGTCCCCTATCAGCCCTGGTCACATAGGCTGTGTCCCCTATCAGCCCTGGTCACATCAGGCTGTGTCCCCTATCAGCCCTGGTCACATAGGCTGTGTCCCCTATCAGCCCTGGTCACATAGGCTGTGTCCCCTATCAGCCCTGGTCACATAGGCTGTGTCCCCTATCAGCCCTGGTCACATAGGCTCAGCCCTGTCCCCTATCAGCCCTGGTCACATAGGCTGTGTCCCCTATCAGCCCTGGCCCTGGTCATAGGCTGTGTCCCCATCAGCCCTGGTCACACAGGCTGTGTCCCCTATCAGCCCTGGTCACATAGGCTGTGTCCCCTCAGCCCTGGTCACATAGTCTGTGTCCCTATCAGCCCTGGTGGCTGTGTCCCCTATCAGCCCTGGTCACATAGGCTGTGTCCCCTATCAGCCCTGGTCACATAGGCTGTGTCCCCTATCAGCCCTGGTCACATAGGCTGTGTCCCCTATCAGCCCCCTGGTCACATAGGCTGTGTCCCCTATCAGCCCTGGTCACATAGGTGTGTCCCCTGCCCTGGTCACATAGGCTGTGTCCCCTATCAGCCCTGGTCACATAGGCTGTGTCCCCTATCAGCCCTGGTCACATAGGCTGTGTCCCCTATCAGCCCTGGTCACATAGGCTGTGTCCCCTATCAGCCCTGGTCACATAGGCTGTCCCCTATCAGCCTGTAGGCTGTGTCCCCTATCAGTCCCCTATCAGCCCTGGTCACATCAGCCCTGGTCACACAGGCTGTGTCAGCCCTGGTATCAGCCCTGGTCACATAGGCTGTGTCCCCTATCAGCCCTGGTCACATAGTCTGTGTCCCCTATCAGCCCTGGTCACATAGGCTGTGTCCCCTCAGCCCTGGTAGGCCCCTATCAGCCCTGGTCACATAGTCTGTGTCCCCCTATCAGCCCTGGTCACATAGGCTGTGTCCCCTATCAGCCCTGGTCACATAGGCTGTGTCCCCATCAGTCACACAGGCTGTGTCCCCTATCAGCCCTGGTCACATAGGCTGTGTCCCCTATCAGCCCTGGTCACATAGGCTGTGTCCCCTATCAGCCCTAGGCTGTGTCCCCTATCAGCCCTGGTCACATATAGGCTCTGCCCTATCAGCCTCAGTCCTGTGTCCCCTATCAGCCCTGGTCACATAGGCTGTGTCCCCTATCAGCCCTGGTCACATAGGCTGTGTCCCCTATCAGCCCTGGTCACATAGTCTGTGTCCCCTATCAGCCCTGGTCACATAGGCTGTGTCCCCTATCAGCCCTGGTCACATAGTCTGTGTCCCCTATCAGCCCTGGTCACATAGGCTGTGTCCCCTATCAGCCCTGGTCACATAGGCTGTGGCCCCTATCAGCCCTGGTCACACAGGCTGTGTCCCCTATCATCCCTGGTCACATAGGCTGTGTCCACTATATAAGAAGGATCATGGGTCTATCTATAAACTAGGGTGCCATTTGGGACCCATCCATAATGTATATGGGTCTATCTATAAACTAGTGTGCCATTTGGGACCCATCCATAATGTATATGGGTCTATCTATAAACTAGTGTGCCAGTGTGGGACCCATCCATAATGTATATGGGTCTATCTATAAACTAGGGTGCCAGTGTGGGACCCATCCATAATGCATATGGGTCTATCTATAAACTAGGGTGCCATTTGGGACCCATCCATAATGTATATGGGTCTATCTATAAACTAGGGTGCCAGTGTGGGACCCATCCATAATG
The DNA here is from genome assembly GCF_034236695.1 of Oncorhynchus nerka. Classification (NCBI taxonomy): domain Eukaryota; kingdom Metazoa; phylum Chordata; class Actinopteri; order Salmoniformes; family Salmonidae; genus Oncorhynchus; species Oncorhynchus nerka. The sequence goes on along the minus strand of NC_088407.1, from coordinate 5,351,224 downwards.
TATATGGGTCTATCTATAAACTAGGGTGCCATTTGGGACCCATCCATAATGTGTATGGGTCTATCTATAAACTAGTGTGCCATTTGGGACCCATCCATAATGTATATGGGTCTATCTATAAACTAGGGTGCCAGTGTGGGACCCATCCATAATGTATATGGGTCTATCTATAAACTAGGGTGCCATTTGGGATCCATCCATAATGTATATGGGTCTATCTATAAACTAGGGTGCCAGTGTGGGACCCATCCATAATGTATATGGGTCTATCTATAAACTAGGGTGCCATTTGGGACCCATCCATAATGTATATGGGTCTATCTATAAACTAGTGTGCCAGTGTGGGACCCATCCATAATGTATATGGGTCTATCTATAAACTAGTGTGCCAGTGTGGGACCCATCCATAATGTATATGGGTCTATCTATAAACTAGTGTGCCAGTGTGGGACCCATCCATAATGTATATGGGTCTATCTATAAACTAGGGTGTCAGTGTGGGACCCATCCATAATGTATATGGGTCTATCTATAAACTAGGGTGCCATTTGGGACCCATCCATAATGTATATGGGTCTATCTATAAACTAGTGTGCCAGTGTGGGACCCATCCATAATGTATACGGGTCTATCTATAAACTAGTGTGCCATTTGGGACTAATCCAAAATGTATATGGGTCTATCTATAAACTAGTGTGCCAGTGTGGGACCCATCCATAATGTATATGGGTCTATCTATAAACTAGTGTGCCATTTGGGACTAATCCAAAATGTATATGGGTCTATCTATAAACTAGTGTGCCAGTGTGGGACCCATCCATAATGTGTATGGGTCTATCTATAAACTAGTGTGCCATTTGGGACCCATCCATAATGTATATGGGTCTATCTATAAACTAGGGTGCCAGTGTGGGACCCATCCATAATGTATATGGGTCTATCTATAAACTAGGGTGCCATTTGGGATCCATCCATAATGTATATGGGTCTATCTATAAACTAGGGTGCCATTTGGGACCCATCCATAATGTATATGGGTCTATCTATAAACTAGTGTGCCAGTGTGGGACCCATCCATAATGTATATGGGTCTATCTATAAACTAGTGTGCCATGGGACCCATATATGGGTCTATCTATAAACTAGTGTGCCAGTGTGGGACCCATCCATAATGTATATGGGTCTATCTATAAACTAGTGTGCCAGTGTGGGACCCATCCATAATGTATATGGGTCTATCTATAAACTAGGGTGTCAGTGTGGGACCCATCCATAATGTATATGGGTCTATCTATAAACTAGGGTGCCATTTGGGACCCATCCATAATGTATATGGGTCTATCTATAAACTAGTGTGCCAGTGTGGGACCCATCCATAATGTATACGGGTCTATCTATAAACTAGTGTGCCATTTGGGACTAATCCAAAATGTATATGGGTCTATCTATAAACTAGTGTGCCAGTGTGGGACCCATCCATAATGTATATGGGTCTATCTATAAACTAGTGTGCCATTTGGGACTAATCCAAAATGTATATGGGTCTATCTATAAACTAGTGTGCCAGTGTGGGACCCATCCATAATGTATATGGGTCTATCTATAAACTAGGGTGCCATTTGGGACCCATCCATAATGTATATGGGTCTATCTATAAACTAGTGTGCCATTTGGGACCCATCCATAATGTATATGGGTCTATCTATAAACTAGGGTGCCATTTGGGACCCATCCATAATGTATATGGGTCTATCTATAAACTAGGGTGCCAGTGTGGGACCCATCCATAATGTATATGGGTCTATCTATAAACTAGGGTGCCATTTGGGACCCATCCATAATGTATATGGGTCTATCTATAAACTAGTGTGCCAGTGTGGGACCCATCCATAATGTATATGGGTCTATCTATAAACTAGTGTGCCAGTGTGGGACCCATCCATAATGTATATGGGTCTATCTATAAACTAGTGTGCCAGTGTGGGACCCATCCATAATGTATATGGGTCTATCTATAAACTAGGGTGCCAGTGTGGGACCCATCCATAATGTATATGGGTCTATCTATAAACTAGGGTGCCAGTGTGGGACCCATCCATAATGTATATGGGTCTATCTATAAACTAGTGTGCCAGTGTGGGACCCATCCATAATGTATATGGGTCTATCTATAAACTAGGGTGCCATTTGGGACCCATCCATAATGTATATGGGTCTATCTATAAACTAGGGTGCCAGTGTGGGTGTCCTACGCTGGACAACTTGTTACAGCTGTTGATAAATCCCCTTCAGAATGTATTCATACCCATTGACTTCTTCCACATTTTGTTGTGTTACAGCCTGAATTCAAAATGGATTAAATTGTTTCGCTCACACCAATCCACACATAACACTCCATAATGACATCACAACACTCCATAATGACATCACAACACTCCATAATGACATCACAACACTCCATAATGACAAAGTGAAAACATGGTTTTAGAAAATGTTTGCTAATTCATTGAGAATTAAATAAAGAAATCGAATTTACATAAGTATTCACACCCCTGAGTGAAATAAGCAATAAGGCACAAGAGGGTGTGGTATAAGGCTAAGGGCTGTTCTTAGGCACGATGCAAGGCGGAGTGCCTGGGCACAGCCCTTAGCCGTGGTATATTGGCCATATACCATAAACCCCTGAGGTGCCGTATTGCTATTATAAACTGGTTACCAACAGAATTAGAGCAGTAAAACTAAAGGTTTTGTCATACGGTCTGATATACCACAGCTGTCAGCCAATCAGCATTCAGGGCTCGACCCACACAGTTTATAATACATGTTAGAATTATCTTATATGACCTGAAAAAGGGTCACTCCCCCCTCTTGTCTGTAAGGTTGCTCTGTTTCTAAACTCAGCAAAAAAAGAAACGTCCCTTTTTCAGGACTCTGTCTTTCAAAGATAATTCGTAGAAATCCAAAATCACTTCACAGGTCTATATTGTAAAGGGTTTAAACACTGTTTCCCATGCTTGTTCAATGAACCATAAACAATTAATGAACATGCACCTGTGGAACGGTCGTTAAGACACGAACAGGTTACAGACGGTTGGCAATTAAGGTCACAGTTATGAAAACTTAGGACACTAAAGAGGCCTTTCTCCTGACTCAGGGTCTTCTGCCCAGGGTTCCTGCTCATCTGCATGAACGTACCTTAGGCATGCTGCAAGGAGGCATGAGGACTGCAGATGTGGTCAGGGAAATAAATGGCAATGTCTGTACTGTGAGATGCCTAAGACAGCGCTACAGGGAGACCGGACGGACAGCTGATCATCCTCGCAGTGGCAGACCACGTGTAACAACACCTGCACAGGATTGGTACATCCGTACATCACACCTGCGGGACAGGTACAGCATGGCAACAACAACTGCCCGAGTTACACCAGGAACGCACAATCCCTCCATCAGTGCTCAGACTGTCCGCAATAGGCTGAGAGCGACTGGACTGAGGGGTTGTTGGCCTGTTGTAAGGCAGGTCCTCACCAGACTTCACTGGCAACAACGTCACCTATGGGCACAAACCCACCGTTGCTGGACCAGACAGGACTGGCAAGAAGTGCTCTTCACTAACGAGTCGTGGTTTTGTCTCAGCAGGGGTGATGGTCGGATTCGTGTTTATCGTCGAAGGAATGAGTGTTACACCGAGGCCTGTATTCTGGAGCGAGATCGATTTGGAGGTGGAGGGTCCGTCATGGTCTGGGGCGGTGTGTCACAGCATCATCGGACTGAGCTTGTTGTCATTGCAGGCAATCTCAACGCTGTGCGTTACAGGGAAGACATCCTCCTATCTCATGTGGTACCCTTCCTGCAGGCTCATCCTGACATGACCCTCCAGCATGACAATGCGTACTGCTCATTCTGTGTGTGAATTCCTGCAAGACAGGAATGCCAGTGTTCTGCCATGACCAGCGAAGAGCCCGGATCTCAATCCCATTGAGCACGTCTGGGACCTGTTGGATCGAAGGGAATGGCCCTCCATTTCTGCCCGGATCTCAACCCCATTGAGCACGTCTGGGACCTGTTGGATCGGAGGGTGAGGGCTAGGGCCATTCCCCCCAGAAATGTCTGGGAATTTGCAGGTGCCTTAGTGGAAGAGTGGGTTAACATCTCACAGCAAGAACTGGCAAATCTGGTGCAATCCATGAGGAGGAGATGCACTGCAGTACTTAATGCAGCTGGTGGCCACACCCGATACTGACTGTTACTTTTGAATTTGACCTCCCCCCTTTGTTCAGGGACACATTATTCCATTTCTGTTAGTCACATGTCTGTGGAACTTGTTAAATTTTTGTCTCAGTTGTTGAATCTTGTTATGTTCATACAAATATTTACACATTTTAAGTTTGCTGAAAATAAACGCAGTTGACAGTGAGAAGGACGTTTTCTTTTTTTGTTGCTGAGTTTAGTTGCCCTTTTGTAATATAAGCAGGGTTAGGGTTAGCCTGTTATATAACTGTTTCTAAACTGTCCTGTTCTAACTTTCTGTGAAACGATCTTTAATGGTTCCTGTTGTCCCAGGATGTGTGGGGGAGTGGACATGTCCCTGGTATGATTAGTCTTTCTCTAGGCCAACTGTGGTGATAAGCAGAAGCACCCGACTCAATCCAAGGACATGTGAAACACCCCCCATCCTGGGTCTGTATAAATGTCTGTGAGAACAAAGAGAGACTCTATCTAGTTTCCCCTTGCATACATGCTCGTCATAAAGCTTTTGAATATTGAGATCGGACTGCCTTCTGAGTCATTTTTCCACCACAATTCTTGGTGCCGTGACCCCGGATCGCTACAGCAGGACCCGAACCCATATCGCCCGCTGGGAAACAAGACAACTCCTGCGCCAAAACTAAGAGGTAAGGGACCTTTCTCACAATCCATATATGAGTTGTCTATTTCTCTAGTGGGTGGTGGGGTTACAGCTGTGAGTCTTTCTGGGTAAGTCTTGGAGATTTGCACACCTGGATTGTACAATATTTGCACATTAATTTTTTTTAAATTCTTTAAGTTCTGTCAAGTTGGTAGTTAAGTCTTGCCATAGATTTTAAAGTGGATTTAAGTCAAAACTTGTAACTAGGCCACTCAGGAACATTCAATGTCATCTTGGTAAGCAACTCCAGGATATATTTGCCCTTGTGTTTTAGGTTATTGTCCTGCTGAAAGGTGAATTTGTCCCCCATTGTCTGTCTGAAAGCAGACTGAACCAGGTTTTCCTCTAGGATATTGCCTGTGCTTATAGCTGTATTCCGTTTCTTTGTATCCATGTTATGGGTATTGCCGATGACAAGCATACCCATAACACGATGCAGCCACCACCATGCTTGAAAATATGAGATGTGTTACTCAGTGATGTTGTATTGGATTTGCTCCAAACATAACGCTTTGTATTCAGGACATAAAGTTCATTTCTTTGCCACATTTTTTACTTTAGTGCCTTATAGCAAATAAGATGCACAATTCTGTACAGGCTTCATTGTTTTCACTCTGTCATTTAGGTTTGTATTGTGGAGTAACTACAATGTTGTTGATCCATCCTCAGGTGTCTCCTATCACAGCCATTAAACTCTATAACTGTTTTAACGTCACCATTGGCCTCATGGTGCAATCCCTGAGTGGTTTCCTTCCTCTCTGGCAACTGAGTTAGGAAGGACACCTGTATCTTTGTAGTGACTGGGTGTATTGATACACCACCCAAAGTGTAATTAATAACTTCACCATGCTAAAAGGGATATTCAATGTCTGCTTTTTATGTTTTACCCATCTACCAATAGGTGCCCTTCTTCGCGAGGCTGTGGAAAACCTCCCTGGTCTTTGTGGTTGAATCTGTGTTTGAAATTCCCTGCTCTACAGAGATGAGGGACCTTACAGATAATTGTATGTGTGGGGTACAGAGATGAGGGACCTGACAGATAATTGTATGTGTGGGGTACAGAGAGGAGGGACCTTACAGATAATTGTATGTGTGGGGGTACAGAGATGAGGGACCTTACAGATAATTGTATGTGTGGGGTACAGAGATGAGGGACCTTACAGATAATTGTATGTGTGGGGTACAGAGATGAGGGACCTTACAGATAATTGTATGTGTGGGATACAGAGATGAGGATGTCATTAATTGTAACAGAGATGAGGGACCTAACAGATAAACACAGAGATAGGGACCTTACAGATAATTGTATGTGAGTCAGAGATGCAACTTATTATGTGACTTGTTGAGCACATTTTTACTCCAGAACTTATTTAGTCTTCCCGTAAAAAAAGGGGTTGAATACTGATTGACTCAAGACATTTCAGCTATACATTTTTCATTAATTCGTAAACATTTCTATGAACATAATAGCACTTTGATATTATGGGGTAATGTGGTTAGGACAGTGATACAAAATCTCAATTGAATCCATTTTAAATTCCGTCTGTAACAGCATGTGGAAGAAGGCAAGGGGTGTGAATATACATACTGAAGGCTCTGTGCTCAGTAACATTCACAACATGATTTAAAACCTACAGTCTCATGGTTGGTGCCTTGACAGATTTAGTCCAAAATCAGGTTAGTTGGTAGGATAATGAGGTGGTGGGTTAGTTGGTAGGGTAATGAGTGTAGGGTTAGTTGGTAGGGTAATGAGGTGGTGGGTTAGTTGGAAGGGTAATGAGGTGGTGGGTTAGTTGGTAGGGTAATGAGGTGGTGGGTTAGTTGGTAGGGTAATGAGTGTAGGGTTAGTTGGTAGGGTAATGAGGTGGTGGGTTAGTTGGTAGGGTAATGAGGTGGCGGGTTAGTTGGTAGGGTAATGAGGTGGTGGGTTAGTTGGTAGGGTAATGAGGTGGTGGGTTAGTTGGAAGGGTAATGAGTGTAGGGTTAGTTGGTAGGGTAATGAGGTGGTGGGTTAGTTGGTAGGGTAATGAGTGTAGGGTTAGTTGGTAGGGTAATGAGGTGGTGGGTTAGTTGGTAGGGTAATGAGGTGGTGGGTTAGTTGGTAGGATAATGAGGTGGTGGGTTAGTTGGAAGGGTAATGAGTGTAGGGTTAGTTGGTAGGGTAATGAGTGTAGGGTTAGTTGGTAGGGTAATGAGGTGGTGGGTTAGATGGTAGGGTAATGAGGTGGTGGGTTAGTTGGAAGGGTAATGAGGTGGTGGGTTAGTTGGTAGGGTAATGAGTGTAGGGTTAGTTGGTAGGGTATTGAGGTGGTGGGTTAGTTGGTAGGGTAATGAGTGTAGGGTTAGTTGGTAGGGTAATGAGTGTAGGGTTAGTTGGTAGGGTAATGAGGTGGTGGGTTAGTTGGTAGGGTAATGAGTGTAGGGTTAGTTGGTAGGGTAATGAGGTGATGGTTAATGAGTGTAGGGTTAGTTGGTAGGGTAATGAGGTGGTGGGTTTTAATGAGTGTAGGGTTAGTTGGTAGGGTAATGAGTGTAGGGTTAGTTGGTAGGGTAATGAGGTGGTGGGTTAGTTGGTAGGGTAATGAGGCGGTGGGTTAGTTGGTAGGGTAATGAGTGTAGGGTTAGTTGGTAGGGTAATGAGGTGGTGGGTTAGTTGGTAGGGTAATGAGGTGGTGGGTTAGTTGGTAGGGTAATGAGTGTAGGGTTAGTTGGTAGGGTAATGAGTGTAGGGTTAGTTGGTAGGGTAATGAGGTGGTGGGTTAGTTGGTAGGGTAATGAGTGTAGGGTTAGTTGGTAGGGTAATGAGTGTAGGGTTAGTTGGTAGGGTAATGAGGTGATGGGTTAGTTGGTAGGATAATGAGGTGATGGGTTAGTTGGTAGGGTAATGAGGTGATGGGTTAGTTGGTAGGGTAATGAGTGTAGGGTTAGTTGGTAGGGTAATGAGGTGGTGGGTTAGTTGGTAGGGTAATGAGGTGGTGGGTTAGTTGGTAGGGTAATGAGTGTAGGGTTAGTTGGAAGGGTAATGAGGTGGTGGGTTAGTTGGTAGGGTAATGAGGTGGTGGGTTAGTTGGTAGGGTAATGAGTGTAGGGTTAGTTGGTAGGGTAATGAGTGTAGGGTTAGTTGGTAGGGTAATGAGTGTAGGGTTAGTTGGTAGGGTAATGAGTGTAGGGTTAGTTGGTAGGGTAATGAGTGTAGGGTTAGTTGGTAGGGTAATGAGTGTAGGGTTAGTTGGTAGGGTAATGAATGTAGGGTTAGTTGGTAGGATAATGAGTGTAGGGTTAGTTGGTAGGGTAATGAGGTGGTGGGTTAGTTGGTAGGGTAATGAGTGTAGGGTTAGTTGGTAGGATAATGAGGTGGTGGGTTAGTTGGTAGGGTAATGAGGTGGTGGGTTAGTTGGTAGGGTAATGAGGTGGTGGGTTAGTTGGTAGGGTAATGAGTGTAGGGTTAGTTGGTAGGATAATGAGGTGGTGGGTTAGTTGGTAGGATAATGAGGTGGTGGGTTAGTTGGTAGGTCCTAATCCAGGCACTTGTCATCTCCGTCTGGGTTAGTTGGGCTCCCTGCCTGTACGCCGCAGCCCGTCTGGTGTTCAACCTTCCCAAGTTCTCTCACGTCACCCCGCTCCTCCGTCCAAGCTCGCATCCGCTACAAGACCATGGTGCTTGCCTACGGAGCTGTGAGGGAACGGCACCTCACTACCTCCAGGCTCTGATCAGGCCCTACACCCAAACAAGGGCACTAGTTCATCCACCTCTGGCCTGCTCGCCTCCCTACCACTGGGAGGGTACAGTTCCCGCTCAGCCCAGTCAAAACTGTTCGCTGCTCTGGCCCCCAATGGTGGAACAAACTCCCTCACGACGCCAGGACAGCGGAGTCAATCACCACCTTCCGGAGACACCTGAAACCCCACCTCTTTAAGGAATACCTAGGATAGGATAAAGTAATCCTTCTCCCCCTTAAAAGACCTAGATGCACTATTGTAAAGTGGCTGTTCCACTGGATGTCATAAGGTGAAAGGACCAATTTGTAAGTCGCTCTGGATAAGGCGTCTGCTAAATGTTGGTAGGATAATGAGGTGGTGGGTTAGTTGGTAGGGTAATGATGTGGTGGGTTAGTTGGTAGGGTAATGAGGTGGTGGGTTAGTTGGTAGGGTAATGAGGTGGTGGGTTAGTTGGTAGGGTAATGAGTTAGTTGGTAGGGTTAGTTGGTTAGGGTAGGGTAATGAGGTGGTGGGTTAGTTGGTAGGGTAATGAGTGTAGGGTTAGTTGGTAGGGTAATGAGTGTAGGGTTAGTTGGTAGGGTAATGAGTGTAGGGTTAGTTGGTAGGGTAATGAGTGTAGGGTTAGTTGGTAGGGTAATGAGGTGGTGGGTTAGTTGGTAGGGTAATAAGGTGGTGGGTTAGTTGGTAGGGTAATGAGGTGGTGGGTTAGTTGGTAGGGTAATGAGTGTAGGGTTAGTTGGTAGGGTAATGAGTGTAGGGTTAGTTGGTAGGGTAATGAGTGTAGGGTTAGTTGGTAGGATAATGAGGTGGTGGGTTAGTTGGTAGGATAATGAGTGTAGGGTTAGTTGGTAGGGTAATGAGGTGGTGGGTTAGTTGGTAGGGTAATGAGGTGGTGGGTTAGTTGGTAGGGTAATGAGGTGGTGGGTTAGTTGGTAGGGTAATGAGTGTAGGGTTAGTTGGTAGGGTAATAAGTGTAGGGTTAGTTGGTAGGGTAATGAGGTGGTGGGTTAGTTGGTAGGGTAATGAGGTGGTGTGTTAGTTGGTAGGGTAATGAGTGTAGGGTTAGTTGGTAGGGTAATGAGTGTAGGGTTAGTTGGTAGGGTAATGAGTGTAGGGTTAGTTGGTAGGATAATGAGGTGGTGGGTTAGTTGGTAGGATAATGAGGTGGTGGGTTAGTTGGAAGGGTAATGAGTGTAGGGTTAGTTGGTAGGGTAATGAGGTGGTGGGTTAGTTGGTAGGGTAATGAGGTGGTGGGTTAGTTGGTAGGATAATGAGGTGGTGGGTTAGTTGGTAGGGTAATGAGGTGGTGGGTTAGTTGGTAGGGTAATGAGGTGATGGGTTAGTTGGTAGGATAATGAGGTGGTGGGTTAGTTGGTAGGGTAATGAGGTGGTGGGTTAGTTGGTAGGGTAATGAGTGTAGGGTTAGTTGGTATGGTAATGAGGTGGTGGGTTAGTTGGTAGGATAATGAGGTGGTGGGTTAGTTGGTAGGGTAATGAGGTGGTGGGTTAGTTGGAAGGGTAATGAGTGTAGGGTTAGTTGGTAGGGTAATGAGTGTAGGGTTAGTTGGTAGGGTAATGAGGCGGTGGGTTAGTTGGTAGGGTAATGAGGTGGTGGGTTAGTTGGTAGGGTAATGAGGTGGTGGGTTAGTTGGTAGGGTAATGAGTGTAGGGTTAGTTGGTAGGGTAATGAGGTGGTGGGTTAGTTGGTAGGGTAATGAGGTGGTCGGTTAGTTGGAAGGGTAATGAGTGTAGGGTTAGTTGGAAGGATAATGAGGTGGTGGGTTAGTTGGTATGGTAATGAGGTGGTGGGTTAGTTGGAAGGGTAATGAGTGTAGGGTTAGTTGGTAGGGTAATGAGGTGGTGGGTTAGTTGGAAGGGTAATGAGTGTAGGATTAGTTGGTAGGGTAATGAGGTGGTGGGTTAGTTGGTAGGGTAATGAGTGTAGGGTTAGTTGGTAGGGTAATGAGGTGGTGGGTTTTAATGAGTGTAGGGTTAGTTGGTAGGGTAATGAGGTGGTGGGTTTTAATGAGTGTAGGGTTAGTTGGTAGGTTAATGAGGTGATGGTTAATGAGTGTAGGGTTAGTTGGTAGGGTAATGAGGTGGTGGGTTTTAATGAGTGTAGGGTTAGTTGGTAGGGTAATGAGGTGGTGGTTTAGTTGGTAGGGTAATGAGGTGGTGGGTTAGTTGGTAGGATAATGAGGTGGTGGGTTAGTTGGTAGGGTAATGAGGTGGTGGGTTAGTTGGTAGGGTAATGAGGTGGTGGGTTAGTTGGAAGGGTAATGAGTGTAGGGTTAGTTGGTAGGGTAATGAGGTGGTGGGTTAGTTGGTAGGGTAATGAGGTGGTGGGTTAGTTGGTAGGGTAATGAGGTGGTGGGTTAGTTGGTAGGATAATGAGGTGGTGGGTTAGTTGGTAGGGCAATGAGGTGGTGGGTTAGTTGGAAGGGTAATGAGTGTAGGGTTAGTTGGTAGGGTAATGAGTGTAGGGTTAGTTGGTAGGGTAATGAGTGTAGGGTTAGTTGGTAGGGTAATGAGGTGGTGGGTTAGTTGGAAGGGTAATGAGTGTAGGGTTAGTTGGTAGGGTAATGAGGTGGTGGGTTAGGTGGTAGGGTAATGAGGTGGTGGGTTAGTTGGTAGGATAATGAGGTGGTGGGTTAGTTGGTAGGGTAATGAGGTGGTGGGTTAGTTGGTAGGGTAATGAGGTGGTGGGTTAGTTGGTAGGGTAATGAGGTGGTGGGTTAGTTGGTAGGGTAATGAGTGTAGGGTTAGTTGGTAGGGTAATGAGGTGGTGGGTTAGTTGGTAGGGTAATGAGGTGGTGGGTTAGTTGGTAGGGTAATGAGTGTAGGGTTAGTTGGAAGGGTAATGAGTGTAGGGTTAGTTGGTAGGATAATGAGGTGGTGGGTTTTAATGAGTGTAGGGTTAGTTGGTAGGGTAATGAGGTGGTGGGTTTTAATGAGGTGACGGGTTAGTTGGTAGGGTAATGAGGTGGTGGGTTTTAATGAGTGTAGGGTTAGTTGGTAGGGTAATGAGGTGGTGGGTTAGTTGGAAGGATAATGAGGTGGTGGGTTAGTTGGTAGGGTAATGAGTGTAGGGTTAGTTGGTAGGGTAATGAGGTGATGGTTAATGAGTGTAGGGTTAGTTGGTAGGGTAATGAGGTGGTGGGTTTTAATGAGTGTAGGGTTAGTTGGTAGGGTAATGAGGTGGTGGGTTAGTTGGTATGGTAATGAGTGTAGGGTTAGTTGGTAGGGTAATGAGGTGATGGTTAATGAGTGTAGGGTTAGTTGGTAGGGTAATGAGGTGGTGGGTTTTAATGAGTGTAGGGTTAGTTGGTAGGGTAATGAGGTGGTGGGTTAGTTGGTAGGGTAATGAGTGTAGGGTTAGTTGGTAGGATAATGAGGTGATGGTTAATGAGTGTAGGGTTAGTTGGTAGGGTAATGAGGTGGTGGGTTTTAATGAGTGTAGGGTTAGTTGGTAGGGTAATGAGGTGGTGGGTTAGTTGGTAGGGTAATGAGTGTAGGGTTAGTTGGTAGGGTAATGAGTGTAGGGTTAGTTGGTAGGGTAATGAGGTGGTGGGTTAGTTGGTAGGATAATGAGGTGGTGGGTTAGTTGGTAGGGTAATGAGGTGGTGGGTTAGTTGGTAGGGTAATGAGGTGGTGGGTTAGTTGGTAGGGTAATGAGTGTAGGGTTAGTTGAAGGGAAGGTGGTGGGTTAGTTGGTAGGGTAATGAGGTGGTGGGTTAGTTGGTAGGGTAATGAGTGTGTAGGGTTAGTTGGAAGGGTAAATGAGGTGGTGGGTGGGTTTTAATGAGTGTAGGGTTAGTTGGTAGGGTAATGAGGTGGTGGGTTAGTTGGTAGGGTAATGAGTGTAGGGTTAGTTGGCAGGGTAATGAGGTGGTGGGTTAGTTGGTAGGGTAATGAGGTGGTGGGTTAGTTGGTAGGATAATGAGGTGGTGGGTTAGTTGGTAGGGTAATGAGTGTAGGGTTAGTTGGAAGGGTAATGAGGTGGTGGGTTTTAATGAGTGTAGGGTTAGTTGGTAGGGTAATGAGGTGGTGGGTTAGTTGGTAGGGTAATGAGTATAGGGTTAGTTGGTAGGGTAATGAGGTGGTGGGTTAGTTGGTAGGGTAATGAGGTGGTGGGTTAGTTGGTAGGGTAATGAATGTAGGGTTAGTTGGTAGGGTAATGAGATGGTGGGTTAGTTGGAAGGGTAATGAGGTGATGGTTAATGAGTGTAGGGTTAGTTGGTAGGGTAATGAGGTGGTGGGTTAGTTGGTAGGGTAATGAGTGTAGGGTTAGTTGGTAGGGTAATGAGGGTGATGGTTAATGAGTGTAGGGTTAGTTGGTAGGGTAATGAGGTGGTGGGTTTTAATGAGTGTAGGGTTAGTTGGTAGGGTAATGAGGTGGTGGGTTAGTTGGTAGGGTAATGAGTGTAGGGTTAGTTGGTAGGGTAATGAGGTGATGGTTAATGAGTGTAGGGTTAGTTGGTAGGGTAATGAGGTGGTGGGTTTTAATGAGTGTAGGGTTAGTTGGTAGGGTAATGAGTGTAGGGTTAGTTGGTAGGGTAATGAGTGTAGGGTTAGTTGGTAGGGTAATGAGTGTAGGGTTAGTTGGTAGGGTAATGAGTGTAGGGTTAGTTAGTAGGGTAATGAGGTGGTGGGTTAGTTGGTAGGATAATGAGGTGGTGGGTTAGTTGGTAGGGTAATGAGGTGGTGGGTTAGTTGGTAGGGTAATGAGGTGGTGGGTTAGTTGGTAGGATAATGAGGTGGTGGGTTAGTTGGTAGGGTAATGAGGTGGTGGGTTAGTTGGTAGGGTAATGAGTGTAGGGTTAGTTGGAAGGGTAATGAGGCGGTGGGTTAGTTGGTAGGGTAATGAGGTGGTGGGTTAGTTGGTAGGATAATGAGTGTAGGGTTAGTTGGTAGGGTAATGAGGTGGTGGGTTAGTTGGTAGGGTAATGAGTGTAGGGTTAGTTGGAAGGGTAATGAGGTGGTGGGTTAGTTGGTAGGGTAATGAGTGTAGGGTTAGTTGGAAGGGTAATGAGGTGGTGGGTTAGTTGGTAGGGTAATGAGTGTAGGGTTAGTTGGAAGGGTAATGAGGTGGTGGGTTTTAATGAGTGTAGGGTTAGTTGGTAGGGTAACGAGGTGGTGGGTTAGTTGGTAGGGTAATGAGTGTAGGGTTAGTTGGTAGGGTAATGAGGTGGTGGGTTAGTTGGTAGGGTAATGAGGTGGTGGGTTAGTTGGTAGGATAATGAGGTGGTGGGTTAGTTGGTAGGGTAATGAGTGTAGGGTTAGTTGGAAGGGTAATGAGGTGGTGGGTTTTAATGAGTGTAGGGTTAGTTGGTAGGGTAATGAGGTGGTGGGTTAGTTGGTAGGGTAATGAGTATAGGGTTAGTTGGTAGGGTAATGAGGTGGTGGGTTAGTTGGTAGGGTAATGAGTGTAGGGTTAGTTGGTAGGGTAATGAGGTGGTGGGTTAGTTGGAAGGGTAATGAGGTGATGGTTAATGAGTGTAGGGTTAGTTGGTAGGGTAATGAGGTGGTGGGTTAGTTGGTAGGGTAATGAGGTGATGGTTAATGAGTGTAGGGTTAGTTGGTAGGGTAATGAGGTGATGGTTAATGAGTGTAGGGTTAGTTGGTAGGGTAATGAGGTGGTGGGTTTTAATGAGTGTAGGGTTAGTTGGTAGGGTAATGAGGTGGTGGGTTAGTTGGTAGGGTAATGAGTGTAGGGTTAGTTGGTAGGGTAATGAGGTGATGGTTAATGAGTGTAGGGTTAGTTGGTAGGGTAATGAGGTGGTGGGTTTTAATGAGTGTAGGGTTAGTTGGTAGGGTAATGAGGTGGTGGGTTAGTTGGTAGGGTAATGAGTGTAGGGTTAGTTGGTAGGGTAATGAGGTGATGGTTAATGAGTGTAGGGTTAGTTGGTAGGGTAATGAGGTTGTGGGTTTTAATGAGTGTAGGGTTAGTTGGTAGGGTAATGAGATGGTGGGTTAGTTGGTAGGGTAATGAGGTGGTGGGTTAGTTGGTAGGGTAATGAGTGTAGGGATAGTTGGTAGGGTAATGAGTGTAGGGTTAGTTGGTAGGGTAATGAGGTGGTGGGTTTTAATGAGTGTAGGGTTAGTTGGTAGGGTAATGAGGTGGTGAGTTTTAATGAGTGTAGGGTTAGTTGGTAGGGTAATGAGGTATTGGGTTAGTTGGAAGGGTAATGAGTGTAGGGTTAGTTGGTAGGGTAATGAGGTGGTGGGTTAGTTGGTAGGGTAATGAGGTGGTGGGTTAGTTGGTAGGGTAATGAGGTGGTGGGTTAGTTGAAGGGTAATGAGTGTAGGGTTAGTTGGTAGGGTAATGAGGTGGTGGGTTAGTTGGTAGGGTAATGAGTGTAGGGTTAGTTGGAAGGGTAATGAGGTGGTGGGTTAGTTGGTAGGGTAATGAGTGTAGGGTTAGTTGGTAGGGTAATGAGTGTAGGGTTAGTTGGTAGGGTAATGAGGTGGTGGGTTAGTTGGTAGGGTATTGAGTGTAGGGTTAGTTGGTAGGGTAATGAGGTGGTGGGTTAGTTGGTAGGGTAATGAGGTGGTGGGGTTAGGGTTAGGGTTAGTTGGTAGGATAATGAGGTGGTGGGTTAGTTGGAAGGGTAATGAGGTGGTGGGTTAGTTGGAAGGGTAATGAGGTGGTGGGTTAGTTGGTAGGGTAATGAGGTGGTGGGTTAGTTGGTAGGGTAATGAGTGTAGGGATAGTTGGTAGGGTAATGAGTGTAGGGTTAGTTGGTAGGGTAATGAGGTGGTGAGTTTTAATGAGTGTAGGGTTGGTTGGTAGGGTAATGAGGTGGTGGGTTAGTTGGTAGGGTAATGAGGTGGTGGGTTAGTTGGAAGGGTAATGAGTGTAGGGTTAGTTGGAAGGGTAATGAGTGTAGGGTTAGTTGGTAGGGTAATGAGGTGGTGGGTTAGTTGGTAGGGTAATGAGGTGGTGGGTTAGTTGGAAGGGTAATGAGTGTATGGTTAGTTGGAAGGGTAATGAGTGTAGGGTTAGTTGGTAGGGTAATGAGTGTAGGGTTAGTTGGTAGGATAATGAGGTGGTGGGTTAGTTGGAAGGGTAATGAGTGTAGGGTTAGTTGGTAGGGTAATGAGGTGGTGGGTTAGTTGGTAGGGTAATGAGGTGGTGGGTTAGTTGGTAGGGTAATGAGGTGGTGGGTTAGTTGGAAGGGTAATGAGTGTAGGGTTAGTTGGTAGAGTAATGAGGTGGTGGGTTAGTTGGTAGGGTAATGAGGTGGTGGGTTAGTTGGTAGGGTAATGAGGTGGTGGGTTAGTTGGAAGGGTAATGAGTGTAGGGTTAGTTGGTAGGGTAATGAGGTGGTGGGTTAGTTGGTAGGGTAATGAGGTGGTGGGTTAGTTGGTAGAGTAATGAGTGTAGGGTTAGTTGGTAGGGTAATGAGTGTAGGGTTAGTTGGTAGGGTAATGAGTGTAGGGTTAGTTGGTAGGGTAATGAGGTGGTGGGTTAGTTGGTAGGGTAATGAGTGTAGGGTTAGTTGGTAGGGTAATGAGTGTAGGGTTAGTTGGTAGGGTAATGAGTGTAGGGTTAGTTGGTAGGGTAATGAGGTGGTGGGTTAGTTGGAAGGGTAATGAGTGTAGGGTTAGTTGGAAGGGTAATGAGTGTAGGGTTAGTTGGTAGGGTAATGAGTGTAGGGTTAGTTGGTAGGATAATGAGGTGGTGGGTTAGTTGGAAGGGTAATGAGTGTAGGGTTAGTTGGTAGGGTAATGAGGTGGTGGGTTAGTTGGAAGGGTAATGAGGTGGTGGGTTAGTTGGTAGGGTAATGAGGTGGTGGGTTAGTTGGAAGGGTAATGAGTGTAGGGTTAGTTGGTAGAGTAATGAGGTGGTGGGTTAGTTGGTAGGGTAATGAGGTGGTGGGTTAGTTGGTAGGGTAATGAGGTGGTGGGTTAGTTGGAAGGGTAATGAGTGTAGGGTTAGTTGGTAGGGTAATGAGGTGGTGGGTTAGTTGGTAGGGTAATGAGGTGGTGGGTTAGTTGGTAGAGTAATGAGTGTAGGGTTAGTTGGTAGGGTAATGAGTGTAGGGTTAGTTGGTAGGGTAATGAGGTGGTGGGTTAGTTGGTAGGGTAATGAGTGTAGGGTTAGTTGGTAGGGTAATGAGTGTAGGGTTAGTTGGTAGGTTAATGAGTGTAGGGTTAGTTGGTAGGGTAATGAGGTGGTGGGTTAGTTGGTAGGGTAATGAGTGTAGGGTTAGTTGGTAGGGTAATGAGGTGGTGGGTTAGTTGGTAGGGTAATGAGTGTAGGGTTAGTTGGTAGGGTAATGAGTGTAGGGTTAGTTGGTAGGGTAATGAGGTGGTGGGTTAGTTGGTAGGGTAATGAGTGTAGGGTTAGTTGGTAGGGTAATGAGTGTAGGGTTTGTTGGTAGGGTAATGAGTGTAGGGTTAGTTGGTAGGGTAATGAGTGTAGGGTTAGTTGGTAGGGTAATGAGTGTAGGGTTAGTTGGTAGGGTAATGAGGTGGTGGGTTAGTTGGTAGGGTAATGAGTGTAGGGTTAGTTGGTAGGGTAATGAGTGTAGGGTTAGTTGGTAGGGTAATGAGTGTAGGGTTAGTTGGTAGGGTAATTAGAATCTAAATTAGAATGTCAAGGCCCAAAGAAGTATTCTTAAAGTGGCAATGTCCACATTATTACCTCATAGTTTAGAATGTAAGAACACTTAGAATGTCAATTAGAATGTCAATTAGAATGTCAATTAGAAAATCAAGGCCTAAAGAAGTATTCTTAAAGTGGCAATGTCCACATTATTACCTCATAGTTTAGAATGTAAGAACACTTAGAATGTCAATTAGAATGTCAATTAGAATGTCAATTAGAATGTCAATTAGAAAATCAAGGCCTAAAGAAGTATTCTTAAAGTGGCAATGTCCACATTATTACCTCATAGTTTAGAATGTAAGAACACTTAGAATGTCAATTAGAATGTCAATTAGAAAATCAAGGCCTAAAGAAGTATTCTTAAAGTGGCAATGTCCACATTATTACCTCATAGTTTAGAATGTAAGAACACTTAGAATGTCAATTAGAATGTCAATTAGAATGTCAATTAGAATGTCAATTAGAAAATCAAGGCCTAAAGAAGTATTCTTAAAGTGGCAATGTCCACATTATTACCTCATAGTTTAGAATGTAAGAACACTTAGAATGTCAATTAGAATGTCAATTAGAAAATCAAGGCCTAAAGAAGTATTCTTAAAGTGGCAATGTCCACATTATTACCTCATAGTTTAGAATGTAAGAACACTTAGAATGTCAATTAGAATGTCAATTAGAATGTCAATTAGAATGTCAATTAGAAAATCAAGGCCTAAAGAAGTATTCTTAAAGTGGCAATGTCCACATTATTACCTCATAGTTTAGAATGTAAGAACACTTAGAATGTCAATTAGAATGTCAATTAGAAAATCAAGGCCTAAAGAAGTATTCTTAAAGTGGCAATGTCCACATTATTACCTCATAGTTTAGAATGTAAGAACACTTAGAATGTCAATTAGAATGTCAATTAGAAAATCAAGGCCTAAAGAAGTATTCTTAAAGTGATAATGGCACTTTTTTAAAACACTTTTTACATGTTATTTTATATTAGACCCTATATGTACAATTATATAAATTATAAAATTGTATAACATTGAGGTCCTTGAAAATGACCTTTAACTGCTTGAAAAATAGCCCTGAAAGTACTTTGAATTTGACTTGTCAATGTTAGTATGACCCCTGCTTATAGGATGTATAGTCCTGTTGTTGTGGAGTTATGGGACAATTTGCATGACTTGTGTTCTTCTAAGATTAGAAACGGCATGAAAATGCTTTTTATATTTTGTCACAAACCATTTTGAGATGTTGATCCCAATGTCACACACTGGGCCCCATGATTTATAGAAAGAGCCTCATACCTGAGCCCTCTGGAGCAGGGAGAGCCTCATACCTGAGCCCTCTGGAGCAGGGGACCTCCTCTAGGTCACGGGCGATCTCGTACCCCCGTTCAAAGTACGTACAGCCTCTTTCGTACTGACCCTGAGGAGAGAGTGTGAGGGGTGAGAGAGAGAGAGAGAGAGAGAGGAAAAGAGAGAGGGGGATAGACAGAGAGAGAGAGAGAGAGAGAGAGAGAGAGGGGGGAGATAGACAGAGAGAGAGGAATACGAGAGGGGGATAGACGGAGAGAGAGAGAGAGAGAGGAAAAGAGAGAGGGGGATAGACAGAGAGAGAGAGAGGGGGAGATAGACAGAGAGAGAGGAATACGAGAGGGGGATAGACGGAGAGAGAGAGAGAGAGAGAGAGAGAGAGAGAGAGAGAGAGAGAGAGAGAGAGAGAGAGAGAGAGAGAGAGGAGAAGAGAGGGGGATAGACAGAGAGAGAGAGAGGGGGAGATAGACAGAGAGATAGGAATACGAGAGGGGGATAGACGGAGAGAGAGAGAGAGAGAGAGAGAGAGAGAGAGAGAGAGGAAAAGAGAGCGGGGGATAGACAGAGAGAGAGAGAGGGGGAGATAGACAGAGAGGGAGGAATACGAGAGGGGATAGACGGGAGAGAGAGAGAGAGAGAGAGAGAGAGAGAGAGAGGGGGATAGACGGGAGAGAGAGAGAGAGAGAGAGAGAGAGACAGAGAGAGATAAAGAGAGAGAGACAGAGAGACAGAGAGAGAGAGAGAGAGAGAGAGAGAGAGAGAGAGAGAGAGAGAGAGGGGGGATAGACGGAGAGACACAGAGAGAGAGAGAGAGAGAGAGAAAGAGAGAGGGGGAGATAGACAGAGAGAGAGAGAGAGAGAGAGAGAGAAAGAGAGAGGGGGAGATAGACAGAGAGAGAGAGAAAGAGAGAGGGGGAGATAGACAGAGAGAGAGAGAAATAGAGAGGGGGATAGACAGAGAGTAGGGAAGATGCTTAATTTGAAAAGTGGAATAAATGCATGTTGTCAAATTGTAAAATATCATCTCTCTGAATTCTTATTTTGTCCCCTCCCTCCCCCTCTAGAGTTGAAGATACCTCCTAGACACATGCTCTCTCCCTCCCTATCTCCCCCCACCCTCCCTCCCTCCCTTGCTCCCCACTCCCCTCCCCCCTCCCCCCACCCACCCACCCTCTCCCTCCCCCTCCCTCTCTCCCTCCCTCTCTTACTCTAGAGTTGAAGATGACTCCTAGACACATGCATGCTTCCTCTAGGTTGTGGTATTGGTTGTTGCCCTGGGAAACCTCTGCAAACTTCTCCAGATACTGGACCGTCTCACTCAGCTTCCCCTCACTAGGACACACACACAAACTGTATAGGAACCTTCCACCGAAGGTCCAACAACACAAAATGTATAGGAACCTTCCACCGAAGGTACAACAACACAAACTGTCAGGTGTGTGTGTCTATCCTTCAGTGTGTCTGTGTGTGTCTGTCCTTCAGTGTGTCTGTGTGTGTCTGTCCTTCAGTGTGTCTGTGTGTGTCTGTCCTTCAGTGTGTCTGTGTGTGTCTGTCCTTCAGTGTGTCTGTGTGTGTCTGTCCTTCAGTGTGTCTGTGTGTGTCTGTCCTTCAGTGTGTCTGTGTGTGTCTGTCCTTCAGTGTGTCTGTGTGTGTCTGTCCTTCAGTGTCTGTCCTTCAGTGTGTATCTGTGTGTGTCTGTCCTTCAGTGTGTCTGTGTGTGTCTGTCCTTCAGTGTGTCTGTGTGTGTCTGTCCTTCAGTGTGTCTGTCCTTCAGTGTGTGTCTGTGTGTGTCTGTCCTTCAGCGTGTCTGTGTGTGTCTGTCCTTCAGCGTGTCTGTGTGTGTCTGTCCTTCAGCGTGTCTGTGTGTGTCTGTCCTTCAGCGTGTCTGTGTGTGTATGTCCTTCAGTGTGTGTGTGTGTGTCTGTCCTTCAGTGTGTGTGTGTGTGTCTGTCCTTCAGTGTGTCTGTGTGTGTCTGTCCTTCAGTGTGTCTGTGTGTGTCTGTCCTTCAGTGTGTGTCTGTGTGTGTCTGTCCTTCAGTGTGTGTCTGTGTGTGTCTGTCCATCCTTCTGTGTGTGTGTCTTTGTGTGTAAAATAGTGCTGAGCGATTAGTGCTTTATGAGGTAGGTTCGGTTAGATTATTAATAAATAATCAGTTTGGCCTCCCGGGTGGCGCAGTGGTCTAGGGCACTGCATCGCAGCGCTAGCTGTGCCACCAGAGACTCTGCGTTCGCGCCCAGGCTCTGTCGCAGCCGGCCACGACCGGGAGGTCCGTGGGGCGACATACAATTGGCCTAGCGTCGTCCGGGTTAGGGAGGGTTTGGCCTGTAGGGATATCCTTGTCTCATCTCGCACCAGCGACTCCTGTGGCGGGCCGGGCGCAGTGCGCGCTAACCAAGGTCGCCAGGTGCACGGTGTTTCCTCCGACACATTGGTGCGGCTGGCTTCCGGTTGGATGGCACTGTGTTAAGAAGCAGTGCGGTAGGGTTGTGTATCGGAGGACGTATAACTTTCAACCTTCGTCTCTCCCGAGCCCGTACGGGAGTTGTAGCAATGAGACAAGATAGTAGCTACTAAACAATTGGATACCACGAAAAAGGGGGTAAAATTTAAATTTAAAATCAGTTTTAGATTTTCGGTTTCAATATAGTTTTTCAACATTATATTCATTATGAAATATAATATAATTATAAATATTTAATTACAATGATTTAGAGCTTTTTAATGGAAATTCCAAAACATAAAATATTGAACATTCAATGACCAAACCATTCCATTGTCTCTGTCAGGTTCATATTGGGTCGGCATCAATAGAAACATAGGAAATTACTATGAAATAAAAACATTTTTCAGTTGTGATTATTACTTAGTTTATATTGGGTGACTATCTTATTTATCATTCCTCAAAGTAATCACCTGTCTGTAGTAATCACCTGTCTGTAGTAATCACCTGTCTGTAGTAATCACCTGTCTGTAGTAATCACCTGTCTGTAGTAATCACATGTCTGTAGTATCTGTAGTAATCACCTGTCTGTAGTAATCACCTGTCTGTAGTATAATCACCTGTCTGTAGTGTCTGTAGTAATCACCTGTCTGTAGTAATCACCTGTCTGTAGTAATCACCTGTCTGTAGTAATCACCTGTCTGTAGTATCTGTAGTATTCACCTGTCTGTAGTAATCACCTGTCTGTAGTAATCACCTGTCTGTAGTAATCACCTGTCTGTAGTAATCACCTGTCTGTAGTATCTGTAGTAATCACCTGTCTGTAGTATCACCTGTCTGTAGTAATCACCTGTCTGTAGTAATCACCTGTCTGTAGTATCTGTAGTAATCACCTGTCTGTATCTGTCCTGTCTGTAGTATCTGTAGTAATCACCTGTCTGTAGTAATCACCTGTCTGTAGTATCTGTAGTAATCACCTGTCTGTAGTAATCACCTGTCTGTAGTAATCACCTGTCTGTAGTATCTGTAGTAATCACCTGTCTGTAGTAATCACCTGTCTGTAATCACCCTGTAGTAATCACTGTCTCTGTCTGTAGTAATCACCTGTCTGTAGTAATCACCTGTCTAAACCTGTCTGTAGTAACTGTCTGTAGTATTCAGGGTCTGTAGTAATCAGTATCTGTAGTAATCCCTCTCTGTCTTGTAATCACCTGTCTGTAGTATCTTAGATGGTATATCTGGTCTGTGTGTATCTAACTGTCTGTAGTAACAGTGGATCCTCTATCTTGTCTGTGTATCTTAGTAATCATGTCTGTAGTATCTGGTCTGTCTGTGTATCTACAGTGGATCACTCTTGTTGTTAATCATATCTGGTCTGTATCTAACCTAATCACCTCTCTCTTGTTGTTAGATGGTATATCTGGTCTGTGTGTCTGTATCTAACCTAATCACCTGTCCTGTATCTGTAGTAATCAGTGGATGTAGTAATCTCTCTTGTTGTTAGATGGTATATCTGGTCTGTATGTATCTAACCTAACAGTGGATCCCTCTCTCTTGTTGTTAGATGGTCTGTAGTATCTGGTGGATCCCTCTCTCTTGTTGTTAGATGGTATATCTGGTCTGTGTGTATCTAACCTAACAGTGGATACCTCTCTCTTATACCTCTTGTTGTTAGATCTCTTGTATATCTGGTCTGTGTGTATCTAATCCTAATCAGTGGATCCCTCTTGTTGTTAGATGGTATATCTCTTGTTGTTAGATGGTATATCTGGTCTGTGTGTATCTAACTAACTAACAGTGGATCCTCTCTCTTGTTGTTAGATGGTATATCTGGTCTGTGTGTATCTAACCTAACAGTGGATCTCTCTCTTGTTGTTAGATGGTATATCTGGTCTGTGTGTATCTCTAACAACCTTGTTGTTAGATGGTATATCTGGTCTGGATCTAACCTAACAGTGGATCCCTCTCTCTTGTTGTTAGATGGTATATCTGGTCTGTGTGTATCTAACCTAACAACAGTGGATAACCCAGTGGATCCTCTCTCTTGTTGTTAGATGGTATATCTGGTCTGTGTGTATCTAACATAACAGTGGATCCCTCTCTCTTGTTGTTAGATGGTATATCTGGTCTGGATCTAACAGTGGATCCTCCTTGTTGTTAGATGGAGATCTGTATATAATGACAAGATGCTCAGTGTCTTGTTGTTAGATGGTATATCTGGTCCTAACCTAACAATCCCCTCTCTTGTTGTTAGATGGTATATCTGGTCAAAATAACAGTGGATCCCTCCCATAGAAATCTGGTCTGTGTGTATCATAACAGTGGACAGATTTTGGTATCTAACCTAACAGGTTTTGTTGAGATGGTATATCTGGTCTGTGTGTATCTAACTAAACCTCTCTGGTCTATCTAACATCTTCCTCTCTGGTTTGTCTAAGCCCCCCTCCCTCCCTCCAAAACCTGCCGCAATGGATTATGGTCAATGTAGTTAATTATCACGTTTTGGCACTGGACTAGGTTGAATATTTGCTTAATGAAAACTACAACTCCCTTCAGCCCAGCGTCTCACATAATTCTGGACTTGATTTCTCTCTAGAGAAACGGCACGTTGGGCTCTGTCACATAAAAACACAGAGCTAAATGGAATTCAAGTAACTGAACCGACGTCAGTCAATGAGTTGTTTAATTACCAGAAAAATAAAATATATGTCTTAGTCACTCAGCACTACAGATTGATGTTCAGTATTTTAGTTTGTATTGATTGATGACGATGATGATGGTGTGAATGTCTGTATCAATGCTGTGTGTGTGTGTGTGTGTGTGTGTGTGTGTGTGTGTGTGTGTGTGTGTGTGTGTATCTATCCATGTGTCAGAGCTGCAGCAGAGAGAGCTAAATGGAATTGAAGTAATTGAACCGACGTTGATAATAACGGAATGTGGTTAATGGCTCAGCACTACCAGTCTACCTCTCCAGTGACTTGGCTATGGCTTTATAGGCCTTCCCGAGTCCTCCTGCGTCCCCCAGGGCGGTTGACATCTCCATGTACATGTTCAGGAAGCGCTTGGCTGTCACCTGAAATTAGTAGAATTCATTTAATAATACACCAGATGTACATTTGATCCCAGAGAACAGATCCCAGAGAATAGATCCCAGAGAATAGATCCCAGAGAATAGATCTCAGAGAATAGATCCCAGAGAATAGATCTCAGAGAATAGATCCCAGAGAACAGATCCCAGAGAATAGATCCCAGAGAATAGATCTCAGAGAATAGATCCCAGAGAATAGATCCCAGAGAATAGATCTCAGAGAATAGATCCCAGAGAATAGATCCCAGAGGACAGATCCCAGAGACTAGATCCCAGAGGACAGATCCCAAAGGACAGATCCCAGAGGACAGATCCCAGACAACAGATCCCAGAGAATAGATCCCAGAGGACAGATCCCAGAGGACAGATCCCAGAGGACAGATCCCAGAGGACAGATCCCAGAGAATAGATCCCAGAGAATAGATCCCAGAGGACAGATCCCAGAGAATAGATCCCAGAGAATAGATCCCAGAGGACAGATCCCAGAGAATCCACCCAACAGCCCAACTCCAGTCCCCCCAACAGCCCAACTCCAGTCCCCCCAACAGCCCAACTCCAGTCCACCCAACAGCCCAACTCCAGTCCACCCAACAGCCCAACTCCAGTCCCCCCAACAGCCCAACTCCAGTCCCCCCAACAGCCCAACTCCAGTCCACCCAACAGCCCAACTCCAGTCCACCCAACAGCCCAACTCCAGTCCTACAGTCCACCCAACAGCCCATCTCCAGTCCCCCCAACAGCCCAATTCCAGGACTAGAGTTGGGCTGTTGGGAGGACTGGAGGACTGGAGTTGGGCTGTTGGGAGGACTGGAGGACTGGAGTTGGGCTGTTGGGAGGACTGGAGATGGGCTGTTGGGAGGACTGGAGGACTGGAGGCCTGGAGGACTGGAGGCCTGGAGGACTGGAGGCCTGGAGGACTGGAGTTGGGCTGTTGGGAGGACTGGAGATGGGCTGTTGGGTGGACTGGAGGACTGGAGTTGGGAGGACTGGAGGCCTGGAGGACTGGAGTTGGGAGGACTGGAGGACTGGAGTTGGGAGGACTGGAGGACTGGAGGCCTGGAGGACTGGAGTTGGGAGGACTGGAGGACTGGAGGCCTGGAGGACTGGAGTTGGGAGGACTGGAGGCCTGGAGGACTGGAGTTGGGAGGACTGGAGGCCTGGAGGACTGGAGTTGGGAGGACTGGAGGACTGGAGTTGGGAGGACTGGAGGACTGGAGGCCTGGAGGACAAGAGTTGGGCTGTTGGGAGGACTGGAGTACTGGAGTTGGGCTGTTGGGAGGACTGGAGATGGGCTGTTGGGTGGACTGGAGTTGGGCTGTTGGGTGGACTGGAGTTGGGCTGTTGGGGGGACTGGAGTTGGGCTGTTGGGAAGACTGGATGACTGGAGGACTGGAGTTGGGCTGTTGGGAGGACTGGATGACTGGAGGCCTGGAGGACTGGAGTTGGGCTGTTGGGAGGACTGGAGTTGGGAAACACTGATTTAGAGGTACCTGGTCGCCGACACACTGATAGGCCAGACCCACACGGTAGGCCGCCTCCCCCTCGATTCTATGGTCTCCAGCTAGAGGAGACAGACAGACAGACAGACAGACAGACAGACAGACAGACAGACAGACAGACAGACAGACAGACAGACAGACAGAAAGACAGACACAGACAGGCAGACAGACAGACAGACATGTATTGATTGAATGAGAACATTTAGTGAGTTTTATTTGTAAAGCCACACACTGGTCTCCCTCACCTTCCTTGGCCATCTGGAAGGCCTTGCTCAGCGTGTCTATAGCAGCTCTGTAGTCGTTAGCCTGTAGTGGTCTGTCTGCCAGCTGGGTGTACACCCTCCAGAGACCCTCACAGGCCTGGCAGTGGAGAGACCTGCCCCCCTCGCTGCGCCATGCCCGCCCTGCTGTCAGCTGGTAGAAACACTCATACTGCTCCCTGGCACTGTCTAACTGACCTAGAGAGAGAGAGAGAGAGAGAGAGAGAGAGAGAGAGAGAGAGAGAGATGAGCATATTATCTTGTTCTGTGTGTGTGTGTGTGTATTATCTTGTTCCATGTGTGTGTGTGTGTGTGTGTGTGTGTATTATCTTGTTCCATGTGTGTGTGTGTGTGTGTGTGTGTGTGTATTATCTTGT